>NC_091066.1:15973469-16273469 GCF_000393655.2 Nicotiana sylvestris | reverse complement strand
TATGAACCCGGAAAAGGACTTGGCAAGAACCTGCAAGGTATCACCAAACCTATCAAGCTGAAGAAGCACGGTACCACTTTTGGCCTAGGGTATGAGTACACTTGGGAGGAGTTCAACCACTGGTCACCTCCATGGCGCGGACCATACTATCCGCTGGATCACCCTATACCTCAGTTGGAGAAGACTTTTCAGCCATCCGACACTTTGTACGAATCAGAGGAAGACGAGGCACTAGCAGCAATAAAGAACCTATTTCTGGAAGATGATATGGATTGTTGTGTTATCTTCGAGGAGGAAGGGGAGGAAGGCCCTTCCATTCAAGCCGTGAACCGAGGGGAACGCCTCACCAATTGGTCGATCAGGACCACCAGTGCCCGGACATCTTCGGTGTAGCAAGGCTGAACGAGCATCATGCATTGCATCTTTATTTTCTTAGTTTCTTTTCCTTTCTGCATTGTCTTTACTTTCCAAAAGAGCTCTAATGTCTCGAACGATTATGAATTTCAATCAAAGCATTTCAAATTCATTATATATTGCACTCTTATTACTTTTCTCTATCATTTACTTTGGTTTACACAGCATTACTCTTACATATCTTGATGATGAACTAACAACTGTGACTTGCAACGAGGCAATGCAACAAACAGATATAGATTCAGAAGAGGATGATATACTAGAAGAGGTTGTCAGAGAGGTCGAAAACTTTGAGAATAGGCCTAAGTCTAATCTAGATGATACCGAAGTCGTTAATTTGGGTGATACTGAGAATGTCAAGGAAACACGTATCAGCGCACATTTGTCGCCATCAGAAAAGAAAGAGTACACAGAGTTCCTAAAAGAGTATGAGGATATCTTTGCATGGTCTTATGACGATATAACTGGCCTCAGCACATCCATCGTAGCTCACAAGTTGCCAACAGATCCTACATGTCCGCCGGTAAAGCAGAAGCTCAGGAAGTTCAAGCCAGACATGAGTTTGAAGATTAAAGAAGAGGTTACTAAGCAAGTCAAAGCCAGGGTTCTCAGGGTGGTAGAATATCCGACATGGTTAGCCAACATCGTGCCGGTACCAAAGAAGGATGGGAAGGCTAGAGTCTGTGTCGACTACCGAGATCTCAACCGGGCCAGTCGCAAAGACAACTTTCCTTTGCCGAATATACACATCTTGATCGACAACTGCACCAAGCATGAGCTGCAGTCATTCGTTGATTGTTTCGCTGGGTACCATCAGATATGGATAGATGAAGAAGATGTAGAGAAAACGGCGTTTATCATTCCATGGGGGATGTACTGTTATAGAATGATGTCGTTTGGATTGAAAAATGCTGGTGCTACCTACATAAGAGCCATGACTACCATCTTTCACGACATGATACACAAAGAGATCGAGGTGTATGTGGATGACATCATCATCAAATCCAGGAAAGCTGCAAATCATATGGGAGACTTGCGAAAGTTCTTCAACAGGTTGAGAAAGTACAATTTGAAACTGAATCCCGCCAAGTGTGCATTCGGGGTTCCTGCTGGAAAATTATTGGGTTTCATCGTGAGTCGTCAAGGAATAGAATTGGATCCATCAAAGGTCAAAGCTATCCAAGAATTGCCGCCGCCAAAGAACAAGAAGGACGTGATGAGTTTCCTGGGAAGACTCAACTATATCAGCCGGTTCATAGCTCAATCCACGGTCATTTGTGAACCTATCTTCAAAATGTTGAAGAAGGACACTGCTACCAAATGGACTGATGACTGTCAAAAGGCTTTTGACAGAATCAAGGAATACTTATCTATGCCGCCAGTCTTGGTTCCGCCTGAACTAGGGAGACCCCTCTTACTCTATCTCGCAGTGTTGGATGGAGCATTTGGTTGTATTTTGGGGCAACATGATGAAACAGAGAGAAAGGAGCAAGGCATATACTATCTCAGTAAGAAGTTCACACCGTACGAGGCCAGGTATTCTGTTTTAGAACGTGCTTGTTGTGCTCTGATTTGGGTCGCGCAGAAGTTGAGGCATTACTTATGTGCTTACACTACTTATCTCATATCCAGAATGGACCCTCTAAAGTATATCTTCCAGAAGCCCATGCCCAATGGCAAGCTTGCCAAGTGGCAAATCCTGCTAATTGAATTCGACATTTCTACACTTTCGTCTTTACATTTAATTTATGGAGGAAACCCTAGATTTTGGGGGTTTTCAAAACACTTCTGTGTGATTGTTTTGCTTCCTATGTCTAAACTAGTTTGATTCCAAAAACCCTAATTTCTAATTTCGTCCCATGTTCTCTGATTCTTTCTAAGCTTTGCAAGACCTTCTGATTTATCTCATGCTATCTGACACTCTCTTCTAGCTATGTTCTTCTACTCTTGATTGCATGACCACTCTGTTTGTTTAATTCCAGCTTCGCATGTTTAAATCTATACACTCTTTATAATCAGACCTTTTCCTCTCTAAACAACCCTAATTTTTGGGATTGATTTCTATATGAATTTATTTGATTCTCTCCCTGTTTGATTTGGGCCTGTTTTCTTACTTAATTCATTATTTTCGAATCTTTGATTCCTGATTTACTATGTGATTAATTGATTTTACCCTTACCTAATTTATCTAACCGTGTATTTTTAAAAGGCTTCTCCTATGTATTTACCCTTTATTGCACCATGTGTTACTTGATTTTCTTTCCTTAAATAAAACTCTGCCCTTTTACCGTTCAAATTTGGACTCCTTAATTAAAGGAATCCCCTTCTCCTGATTGATTCTAATTGATACTGAATTATTCTTTGCCTTGCTTACTTGCCTGGTTTTTAAACTATAAATACCCTGCTCTTTTTTCTTTAAACACACGAACAACTGAGTTCAAAAACACACACACACTCAAAGCTCTCTCTTCTTTACTACTACTTATGCTATTGTTCTGACTAGCCGGCTGAAAGCAAAGGCTAGACTTTGGAATCTCTTTGCTTTCCTCAAGTGTTTGCTAAAGGATTTCTAGCTGTTTCACTGCTCTATTTATTCTGTTGTTTGGAACTTGCAACTGGTAGGTCTCCACAATTTAAATATTGTCCTCTAAAACTATGTGTTTACTTCTCCCTTCTACATGACCTCTCAACTACATGTTTTCTGGTACTAAATGGCTATACATTAGTCTGTCATGCCTCATGCTCCTGCACCTTTAAGTTATGTTATGCTTTTCTTGATGTTTATATGAATGCTTTCATGTGATCCCCTTCCCTTTAATCCCCTGTATGTGAGTATGTTTTAAGTTAAGGTAGCAGCCTATTGCTACCCTTAACTTAGGACCAGGTTCTCTTGAACCTTTCACTCAAACCAGTCCCATTCCCTTAACCCCTTTTATGTGTTGAGCCTTGACTAGGGTCTGGTAGTGTCCTAATCACCACCCAGACCCCTGTCTGACTTCTGAAAGTCTGCTCTTTTATTTGCTTGAATCAAGTAAAGGATTAGGGGTGTGCCAGTCTTACCCATGGCTGGGTATGACCACCCTTTGCTTTGATTTCCTCTAATCACCTCATTCTACACTCATTCTTAGTTCTTTAAGTTCTGCCTCCCTATGGTAAGCCATGCTTAGGGACCTTAGAGTTCCCTCTGAACTTGGATGCCTAAGGGTTGGTAATTCCACACTTGCACTATTCTGTTACAATATTTACTCTTCAGAGTGTAAGCATTGCCTGGGGCTCCTGGAGGCTCCCTGGAACTTTGAAACACTCTGAACAAGAGAAGGCCTTGGAATCTGAAATCCGAATTTGGTGAAACACATGTTATCGGATATTAATATTGAATTAGGCTGCTCGAATCTAGCTGTAGGCTGTGATGTATTTTTAATTATTTTCCTTCCTTTCTTCTGGTTTTGTAATATTTTTGTAAAAAGAACTTGGGGAATATTAGTAAAGGGTATGAGAGGGGGTTTATATTTACTTGCATATATTAAAGGGTAGCTACCATCAATATTGTTGTTTAATCACTTATATATCATGCCTATAGGTTAAACGTATAAATCACCTAGAAATCATGTCTATAGTTTTTGCATTCCTTTCATTCAATCACCTAGAGATCATGTCTATAGGCTTTTGCATTCCTTTCATTCAATCATTTAGAGATCATGTCTATAAGATCTCATGTTCAGTCATATTGCAAATCATTAGAAATCCTGCCTATAGGCCCTAATATTCATGTAACCAATTGCATATAGAAATCATGACTATAGGAAATGCATAAACGCTAGGCAAACTGTAGGGTAATCAAATACTCATTCCTTTACCGGTTTAATAACAGTAACAAGCCTTAAAAATTCAGTCACGTAGATACCATGCCTATAGGAGCTCAAACTCGCCTAATGTGTTTAAGTAAGAATAATCTGTCAATTGGCTTCAACTTTGTCAACAAAAACTCTTCCAAATCTGTTTGCTTTTAAACTCTTACAAATCTGCAATGCTCTTAAATTTTCTAAACTTGCATCTTTCTTTTTTTCTGAAACGGTTCCTTTAACCCTCTGGCTGAATTTATTCATCTCATAAAGCTACTATTTCAAAACAGCCTTTAACTCACTATTCCTTTAAGGTCTTTTCACTTTCGTAAACTTTTCTTCATCACCCTACGGTAGTTTCACTTAAACAATTCTGCTGATTTTCAAGTCATCTCTGAACCTCTGCAAATTTTCAACCTTCTGTCTTAAACTATTCTGCGTTAGGTCCTTTCTGAAAACAGTTTTTTTTACTCGCTTAAAATACTTCAATTTCTGACAATTGGATCTGGGCTGCCTAATGCAGACTTTCTGTCTAAATATATGTGTTGAACCAGTCCGCTCGCCGCTTAATTTTTAACTTAAGACCAAATCAGTATATGCTAAGACATGCTAAACTAAGTGTTGTCTGATTTTAGGGGTTTATTTGAGCCTTGTTTGCTTGTTTACTCATCCCTTTATTTGATATTTGTTTTGAATGTCGAAACTAGAATTTTATCCTTTAAACTCCATAAAGTCCCCGTCCCTTTCTTCCCTCTTAGGATTAGAAGTCCTAATACCCCGGGACTGATAGGTTGGGACGGGTATTAGCATGCAATAAGTAAACGAGACTAAACACGCTTTAACACCTTAACAGGGTGGGAAGGGTATAATATGGATATGATGACCGGTGCGCTAATATCTCGTGTGAGAATGATTGCTGGGTATTGCACCAAGGTGATCCATATTGTATTTAAACCAAGGATCTTTTTCTTTATTTATACGATGTGATGTATTCTTAGAAGTAATGTTTTCTTCAATCAATCTTTTCTTTCCAAAACCACTTATGTCTTTTTTCTCTCTTTTCTTTCAATACTTTCAACTTATTTGTATTCCTTATGTGCAAACATTGACTGTTACTTCTACTCTTCTTAAAGTCACAACTAAGTACGGCCGGGAACCACACTAGTGGATCTTGAGGGGTGCCTAACACCTTCCCCTCGAGATAATATCAAGCCCTTACCCGAACTCTGGTTTTCTTCCAAAAAATCTTCTTCTTTTCTTTAAGAGTGTCCTAATGCACTATAATCATTAGGTGGAGACTCTTCAAATTCCGTAACCCGATTCCTCAAAAGGGAATAAGAGTTGTTTGGCCCATAATGTCGTAAACCCGATTTCGCCTTCTTTTAGGAGGGAAAAAGGGGGCGTCGACACCTAGTCTGATGAATTTTCTCCTAGGATCGACGTCCTAGTATGATGATTCTTTCTCCTAGGATAAAAATCTTAGTCTGATGAATCTTTCTCCTAAGATAAAAAGCCCTAGTCTGATGAATCTTTCTCCTAGGACAAAAATCTTAGTATGATGAATCTTTCTCCTAAGATAAAAAGCCTTAGTCTGATGAATTTTCTCTTAGGATCGAAATCTTAGTCTAATGAATTTTTCTCCTGAGATAAAAGACCTAGTCTGATGAACTTTCTCCTAGGATAGAAATCTTAGTCTGATGAATCTTTCTTCTAAGATACCCAAAAAAAGACCTAATTTGATGAACTTTCTCCTAGGATCAAAATCTTAGTATGATGAATTTTCTCCTAGGATCGAAATCTTAGTCTGATGAATTTTTCTCCTGAGATAGAAGACTTAGTCTGATGAACTTTCTCCTAGGATAGAAATCTTAGTCTGATGAATCTTTTTCCTAAGATACCAACAAAAAGACCTAGTCTGTTGAACTTTCTCCTAGGATCAAAATCTTAGTTTGATGAATCTTTCTCCTAAGATAAGAAATCTTAGTCTGATGAATTTTTCTCCTAAGATAGAAAACCTAGTCTGATGAATTTTCTCCTAGGATAGAAATCTTAGTTTGATGAATAATTCTCCTAAGATAACAAAAAAGGGACCTCTTTTGATGAACATTCTCCTAGGATCAAATCTTAGTCTGATGATTTTTTCTCCTAAGATAGAAAACCAAGTCTGATGAATTATCTCCTAGGATCAAAAACCTTTGTCTGATGAATCTTTCTCCTAAGATAACAAAAAAAGGACCTAGTTTGATGAACTTTCTCCTAGGATAGAAATCAGAGACTGATGAATCTTTCTCCTAAGATACCAAAAAAAAAGAAAAGAGACCTAGTCTGATGAACTTTCTCCTAGGATCAAAATCTTGGTCTGATGAATCTTTCTCCGAAGATAGAAAACCTAGTATGATGAATTTTCTCCTGGGATAGAAGTCTTAGTCTGATGAATCTTTCTCCTAAGATAACAAAAAAAGGGACCTAGGGTGTGTTCGGTATAACGAAAAATGTTTTCCATGGACTTGGAAAATAAGTAGTAATCTTATTCATTTTTCGGTGTTTGGTACGCAAATTAAGGAAAATGACTTCTCAAGAGTATTCATAAATAATTTAGATATAATAAACATGAAGCCATAAACTTTCAAACCAACAACCTTCCGAACTCACAAATTTCATAAACCTTCGAACTTCTAAACTTTCAAAACCGCGGAATTTCGAACCCGTAAACTTTATAATTTCTAAACCCGTAAACTTTCAAACACATAAACCTCTGAACTCATAATTTTGGAACTTGTAAAATTTTGAACCTTTAAACAGATAAATAAAAAAATTAAAACTGAAAAATATACTTAAAAAATATTGGGGGAGAGGGCGGGGGGGGGGGGGGAGTAAAACGAATAAACAGAAATTTAAATTACAAAAAAAAAGTAAAATATTTTTTGTGCGGGTGGGATGGGAGGTGGGTGGTGCAGAAAAACGAAAAAACAGAAATTTGAAATTGCAAAAAAAAATTAAGGTAAAAAAATAATTTTTTTTGCAGGAGGGGGGTGGGGTGGTTGGGAAGGGGGTGGGTGGGGTGGAGGAGTAGTAGGGTGGGTGGTAACGGAAAAACTAAAATTAAAAAAAAAGTCTTTTTTGAAGAGGGGGTGGGATGGGTTGGTGAGGGTGGGGAAGATTGAGAAGAAGTTTTGGAAAATGTTTTCCCTTCTCTTGATAAGGAAAACATTTTCCTCCATTTGGAGGAAAATGAGTTCATAAGAAAAATATTTTTCAAAACATTTAAGCCAACCAAACATGGGAAAATTGGAAAATATTTTCCTTCACACCAAACACACCCCTAGTCTGATGAACTTTCTCCTAGAATCAAATCTTAGTTTGATGAATTTTTTTCCTAAGATAGAAAACCTAGTCTGATGAATTTTCTCCGAGGATCGAAATCTCAGTCTGATAAATCTTTCTCCTAAGATAGAAGACCTAGTCTGATAAATTTGCTAGTCAAACTTTCTTGTTTTTACTCACATGAGATGCATATCTCAGTCGAGTTTTTAGTTTTGCTCTCATCATTGCATCAATAACATAAGTGATTTACAGTTTTGTTAACAACTCACAAATCTTCCTAGTGCAAACTGGAGCAGAAAATTGTCTGTTTTGCTGCTTTAATTGCAGGCACCCACCTGGAGAATGAGGGAATTCATTTCGGAATTATTTCAAGTTTCAAGTCAGTAGCAGACACCCACTTGGAGAACAAGGGAAGTCATTTTAGAATTCAATTCAAGGTAGAAGTAGCAGAAGCTCGCGGAAAGAATGCGAGTCAACAGTCCGAGGTGACCAAAACAAGTAGTCTCAATCCAAAAAAAAGTGAATCGAAAATGCAAAAAAGTAGAAAAAGATGTGAACTGCTCAAGACGTGGTTGAAGTCACGAGCGCTATATGTCTGGTCTTGATCCGAAAAAGCTGAAGAAGAATTAACTAGTACCTGCAGCTAGCGAGCGTCAAGGTTCAAATCTAAAGTCTGCATGAAGAACCATTTAAGACTCAAGATAAAGCTTCAGAAGACTTATAGATAGGAATTTTGTAACCCATAGCTGACAAGCTTAGTTAGTCTTTTTAATTTTTTGATTTTGATGTACTAACGAGACTGCGGAGTGGAACCTCGATGGAACAACACTTCAATTGGCTCTCTACCTCGGTATACTCCATCACTGTTCTCACTTCTGAACTACACATGGCCTGATTCATTTATATCCAAGGATATGTAGGCATCTCAGATACCAGGGCTCGATCACATTCTCCTTGTCACACCTCCCTTTTCCTACCTCCGAGAAGGGGTATAGGGGAGTTTTTCCAATTAAAATGACAATTGAAATGAGATTATTTATGTTAAAATTAGAGTTGCCACTTGGGATAATTCATGGTGTTCCAAGTCATCGGTTTAAATCATGAATCGAGGAAGATTGGCTCTGTTTTACAGTCCGCAAAATACAAAAATCCGGATAAGGAATTCTGTTAACCCAGGAGAAGGTGTTAGGCATTCCCGGATTCCGTGGTTTTAGCACGGTCGCTCAACTATTATTTTTGGTCTAATTATCTGATTAGTTACATATTTTATACCTATGTACATTTTATTCCTTTTAACTGCTTTTAACATTTATGGAATTATTTTCTGGAACAAGGCACGATTGTCGTACGCTTGTCGTTTTGGTACACATTTCAAACCGCGCCACATGAAATGCACTCGCGATTTACAACATGTTTATTTATTAAACATTATCGAAAATTAAAATCGGGTCACATGAAATGTACACCCGAATTGAGATTTACGTATCATGACTATACCACAGGAACCGTACCCATAGTTACGATAATTTATTATTAGTCGCGCCTAAAGCAAACTACGATGTTCATATGTTGTTCGTCTCCTACGTTTGAGATTATTGCAAGGCCATGAGTTATGGAAGTCAATTATCCCGTACATCACTAATCTAAACACTACAATAACTAATCTTATAAGCCAACGAGATCACCCAAGCTTACTCCCATTAAAGTTTCTTCACATTGTAACAATACGTTCTACCTTCATGCCTAACTCCCACCAAAACTGACCGAGAATAATTCACTCTGCAAGACTCAACTTTAAAGACATGCCTTCATTTACACACATTTCAATCTATGAGACTATACCAACCAAGGAGTGCAAAGATTCAAACAAATTCAATACCTTACCATCATGTGATTTAGTAATCGGCAAAGATTCTTTGATCTATAGTCCAGGTGAGACTTGACTAACACAAATGATTTTAACAGAATCCCAAAAATTGGCGTCGAGTCAGAACACTAAGCCATGTGCTATTGACCAAAGTTAATACAAATGCACATTTTAGATTAGGAGAGGCAATCAAACAGACTTGGACAAATGCATTTCCTCATCAATCGTATAACTTGAAACTTAAAATTTTAGGTTTAATAAAATTAACAATTCAAGCACATAGGATTCACATCCAGCGGTTAATGTTCACAATCAACTCTAAGCTTTTGACACAGGAATGACAACACCAATTGTTTCCCGGCTTTACCGTTGCAACTCCAAATCACAAACAGAAAACAAGACTAAACTAATCAAATTGAGAAGAGATGCTAACAGATTCTATTCAAGGAAAGAAAACGATCAAATAGGACTATCAGTTGGCACAAGGACACAAACAGAGCAAGGAGAAGTAGCAAATTTAGAGTATCAGGTGCGTAGACTAGATCATCAATAGGCAAACAACACTTATTTCCAGCACTCTTTCGATCTCCAACTAAGAAGAGTAAACTAAATGTTCATAAAAGATCACAAAAGAGAACATCACTAGAATGAGATTCAGGTAACAGTTTCACAACTAGTCAAGCTTCTGCCAAACAAAGAAAAACTAATGGAAAAACAACAAGCATTTGAGAATAAAAGGCGTCGCAGATTCATGCTTCATTAGTAGCTATATATTTCATCAAAATGCAACTTATCACATCGACATCGCATAAATCTCAGCTCAATCAAGACTGAATCTCTTAATTAGATTCAAAAATCTCAGAACGTTTGCATCCCCTTACAAATTAATAACTGACTAAGCTTGTTACGATTGTTAATCTGTTAACACCTCGCTAAACAACTCCAAAACCAAAAATCCCCTTATCCTAGTCTCAAACCGTGTTTTAACCCATCTAAAACAAAGTAGTAAAGGAGAAGAAATAAACTTGAATGTGCAAAACTTCCATTAATTCTAGGAGCAAAATACAAGAAAATTCGGCAGTGAAAATCCAAAGCAAGCGGAGCCAAGAAACAGAAACTAGTAGCCACAAACGAACCTCGATCGGAACTCGAGTCAACAACGACTCAATCGAACTACATACTTGACACCCTAAATCCAAAGTAAAATAAATGAAGAAGTCAAGGCGCAGGAGAAATTGAACAACTATATCTTTTTTGTATTTTTATTTTTCTGTAATTTAAACTAAATTTAAAAAAATCCAAAAATGAAGAGAAGAAATCCTCTTTCTGAAACCCTAATTTTCCCCAAAATATTTGTTCTCCCAAAATTCTGTATCGATTTTTGTTTTTGTATCAATCAACTCGAACAAAAGAAATCAGGAGAAAACCAAAATAGAAATCAGAAATTTCACTCCTTAGAACCCTAGAACTTTTCTTTCCAAAATCTTCCCTAAAAAAATCCTCTAAAAAATCTATCCTCCCTACAACTTACCTCTGAAGAAAAGTCCCAATATATAGGGGAGTCTCGAACCTTCTATCTTCTTTCCCAAGAAATCCCCCAAATTTAATCACAAATCCGAAAAAAGACCAACCCCAATCTCACATAGAACAGAAACCCGGACAAATGGAAGACGTGGATGTGATTTCTCACATCCAACCGCTCCCATTTACCCGAGATTCATCCCAAGAAATCAAAAGCGCGTGAGAATGATGTGAAGCTAAAAATATTCTGTCAGAGAACGGTTATTCCACGTTGAAGAGATGAAAGGAGGGGCCATGTGCGATGAGTTTGGGGATGAACTCGTCTGAAAATCAGACGAGTTTGGACGAGCTTGGGCGAGGAGAATTGGAGCTGGGTGGCTGCCGTTTTTTGGTCTTTAGGTTTAGGGTTTCTTTTGGGGAAAATGTTATAAAGTGTGGTCCGCATTGTCTCTTCTTTAAGCCGTTGTCCTCCACTACTATTCAATTATTTGAACTTTTTTGAACTCCAACTGGCTTATATGCCTTTTATTGCGGACAATGGTTCATTCTAGAGGTAGAGGCAATACATACCAAAGGGAGAGGTGAACACTCCTTAGGCCGAGGTAGAGGCAACCTCCCACTCTCAGTCCAAAGAGCTATAGACAAGAAGGAAACTGCCAACAGAGTTATTGAACCCTCAGAATCCAGTGAGTATCTCCCGTCTAGGGAAGCTTCAGAGGGAAACTCTGTGCAAGCACAACCCGATGCCCAATCTCAACCCAAGTAGTTTCCGGGGAGGCTTAGAGAGATGAATCCTCCTCCGCTGATAGTTCTTCTGAGGGTTCGAAAGAGGGTAGTCAAGATTCTGAGCCCTCTTCCTCACATGCCCCGGCAGCACCAATACCCATTGATGATGATGATGATGATGTTCCTGATAATGGTAGAGGGGTGACACTAAAGTGGAAGGCCTAGAGAGGTTGGAGAAGAAGGAGGCTTGGGAAGATCGATTTGTGAGTTTGACGGCCTTTTACCAGATTCAGAGAATGGTGGCCCCAGAGATCCTTCACACTTGAGCAATAATTCTTAGTAAAGGATTTGGATAAATACAATCCAAATGTCCTTCGACAGTTCGGGAAGCGCAAGGGGTGGATGTGGTTCAACCATAGTGTCATGGATACAAATGAGCACTTGATACGTGAATTATATGCCAATGTGGCACATATCAAAAAGGGTACCAAAGTGACCAAAGTACGGAATCTGAAGGTCCGTTTTGGTCAGTGCACATTGAACACTTATATGGGATTTGAGGAAGTAGAGCCAGTTAACTATATGGAGAAGATTGCTTTGGGTGATGCCACTCACCCTTGGGTAGCTGAGTTCTTAGCAGCTCCAGGACCACCACCACCGTGGATCATATCGAGAGTTCCCATTGCACGGAACACCCTCAACTTTGAAGCAAAAGGGTTGCAAAACTTTGTGTACAGCCGGATAGACCCGAGCAAAAATGAGAACTACCTACCACTTCCCCAAGCAGTTCTGGTCATCTATCATGGCCGGGTACCCAATCAATATGGGCGCCATCATGTCGGCCAACATGTCAGTGGTAGTCCAAAAATATGAAAGCTCTTATCCTTATCTAAACACCCTCACTGAATACGTTAAGGATGCCAAGGTGGAGCCGAGGAGATTTGACACACAGGTGTGGGCCAAAAAGCCCTTCTCATGGTACTCTCTGCAAGGACCCGGGAACCCAAAGTTCAAGGGTAAAGCAACTACCACTGGTGGCCAGTCTGATGAGCCAACGGTGGTGGTTATTGATTCTGCTGCTGAGCCTTCCACAACTACCATGCCTTCCACCGAGACAATTTGACATGTCACCACCCCCATTTTCTAGACTATCTACATCAGTACCAGTGCCTACCTCATCCACATATCCACTCACTGCGCTGCGAGTCTCCCAGAAATTAGCGAGTCTCAACAACTAGATGAAGACAACTACTTCAAAGTTGTCTGACATATCCAGTGTTGTTGCAGCATAATATTCTACCCCGGCAGCATCATGGGTACCTCCGTCAGTGGAGGAAACATTGTCAAAGATCATGGAAAATCAGAAGACCATTATGGATACTCTGGTGGCTCATGAGGAAGTCATTAAGGAGTTGGGAAAACATGCGAAGAAGATGCAGAAATCTCAAGCTTCAAAGAAATCGGTTGATAAATTGAGAAAAATGGTGGCCAAGATCGCACCGGTTGGGGATATACCACTTGATCTGTTGATGGAGTCAGCACCAGTAGCACCGTAGCACCAACAGTACCTGAGGCATCAGAGGCAGCAGCTGGCCAGTCTGAGGAACCGGACCTTGTTGCCCACACTGGTGAGGAGATGGTGCAGATGTTCTCAAACCTAGTTACCCGACCAGAGGATGATGAGATCCAGCTGGTGAACCCTGAGTATGCTAATGTCCTCATGCACACCAAGACCATATAGGGAGTTCTCTTAACTCTCTACCCATTCTTATTTTGATTTTGCTAAGCATTGAGGATAATGCTTGTTCTTATTCATGGGGTGGTTTATTTTGGATGACTTTGATGACATTTGATGACATTTGATGACATTTGGCCTGTAATAACTTTATTACTCTTTTCTGTTATCTTTATTTCCTCCCACATTATGTATATATTTATCCCTCTTGTATATATATATATATTCTATTCCCCTCGGTTTGTATATTCATTTGTCTCACTTTCAGTAGTTTATTTCATAGCATCTTCATTTTGTTTTCTAAACAGTATAGCTTCTTTGTTACTTCAATAGCTTCTTTTTGATTTGTTAGCGTCTTTTTGATTTGTTAGATTCTTTTTACGTTTGAGTGAACAATAAGTCTTTAGTTTTCTTTATGCCACAGTTCTTTTCAAAGGTGGATTTTGTATGAACCGGGTGGCTCTCCCAACGATGGATGGTGTGACAAACTTCTTAAGGGGTTAATTTCCTTTTTTTATGTTTAGGTAAAAATAGTAGCAATGAATAAAAGAGTCTTAAGCATGCTTCACTTGGTACCAACACATTTACCTACAGCCTTATGGTTAAAAATAAGTTGTTGGCAGAAAGTAGCTCTAGTTGTGACCTTTTGACTCTTGTGGTGACTTAAGCATTCATCGAGTGGTTTAGTCGAGCCATTTGTGATTTTCAACCTTAACTAGGGCTGTTGTGGGCCCTCGACTCCGTTCTATTTAGCAATCCAGCAGCATCAGAGGTTAGATATTTAGTTGCAAGTCCAAGTACCCGTGATAATAGTGTAGAACTTACCCCGAATGTTTTTCTAGGCGAAATTATAAGTGTAGCTTGGCTTGAGAAATGATTGTAGGATCTCCTTAATACAATTTAAAATCTTCCATAGCCTACCAATGTGATATCCCTAGTCAACCCATTTGAGCTTAAGCCCTTTTTCATTCAATAATCACATTACAAGCCTTTATCCATTTTGTAGTGACCCTCTCTTGGCACTCGATCTTTCCTTAGCATTTTTGAGAAACAACTGGCTAAAACATAAATTTGGGGAAGAGACGAGGAGTTTGAAAGTGATATAAAGGTACAAAGAAGGAGAAAGAAATGAAGAAAAGGGAAGGAAAATAAAAAAACGAAGAACAAAAAGGAAAATACCAAAAAGAAAGTGAATAAAGTAAAGAGTTGAGGGGATTCAAATAAAAGCAAGGATGAAAGGCATGGAGTAAATAGAGAAGAAGAAAATGAATATCATGACCAAGAAAGAGCGACATTAAGTCTCTCTAGTTCCCTTGAGGAAAAAGAAAATGACTCAAAAAGTTGACAAAGTATGAGCCAAAAAAGAGAAAATGGAGTGTTTAAGGAAAGATGAACCCATTCTATTCCAACAAGTCCTATCTTGGTCCAAAATCCTTCATTACATCCCAAAAAAGCCCTACATGATTTCAAGTTGAGTGAGCTTACATTAGTGGTGATTTACATGAGGGGCAAGCATATGATACTTAGAGTCGTACTTGTGACATTCTTTTGAGAGAGATAAGCAAACTTTTCACAATCCTTGAATTAAGTGTTACATTCTAAATTGAGATATGCTAACGAAAGGTAGAGAAGGAGTTTGGGATCCATAATGACCTACATGATAGAGCGAGATTCCTTGAAGAATAAAGTCAACTCTTGATGCTCTAGTGTCTCATTAGAACTATTGTACTCACAAAGTCAAATCATTGCGTTGTTGATAATCCATACGTGTTGTGAGTAATTGTTGGTCCCAATTGATGTATGATTGATTCACCCTACGCTAGATGAAATAGCTCTTTTCTTGTAGAGGTGTGAATTATCTTATTTGCTTGAGGACAAGCAAAAACTTAAGTTTGGAAAAGTTGATAAGTAGGAATTTCGACTACTTATTAGCACTCTTTTACTTACGTTTTAGCTCAAAAAATCTTAAAGGTATTCCCGAGAACTAATAAAATGTGATTTCATGCAAGAATACTAGGAAACGAGCCAAATAAATGAAAATCAATTCAAAAAGGAGTAAAATTGGACAAGGACCAAAACAAGACAAAAAAGACCAAAGTGCGGACTGCACAATACTGTGTGCGGCCACAAACTTTGAAGAGCCACTGATAGAACCCCTTCACAAAGTGCGAACCGCAGAAGACAAGAATCAGAGAGTTATGTTTTGGGGGCCTGAAGATGTGTGAACCCCACTATTATTGTGTGGCCACAGAATGAAAAAGTGCGGCCGCATTCAAAAATGTGCGGTCCGCACAATCAAAGAAAGTGAGGCCGCAACCCAGATTTAGACGGCCGAAAAAGGCCACTCTATCAAGTTAGTTTCAAAGTGCGAACCACACACATAATTGTACAGCCACACAACCTCCGCAGGAGCAATTTTGTCTGATAAGTTTAGCTGGGTATAAATAGATCTTTTTATCATTTTTAGGTTAAGTTTGGTACACCTGAGAATAGATAGCCGTTTTTCTTTATTGTATTGGGTAACTTTGTAATAGTTTAACATTTTAACATTAGATTTTCTTCCCTTAATCATCTATTATGAATTTTATCTTAGTTTATTCTTTAATTTCTTCATTTTCCATGAGTAGCTAAACCCTTAGCTAGGGTTGTCACCCAACCCTATTATGAGTACTTAATAGGTAATTGATTTAAGGCTTATTTATAATTGGGTATATGATATTTAGTCTAGTTCTTGCTTGAATTTGAGAATTCATGGTTGCAAACATTAATTCATGGCTAATTGACTTAGTCTCTACTTGAGAAAGAGAGATTAAGTCTAGAAAAACTTGTCTAACAAGAAATCGGAGTGAACTCAAGAAATTGATAGCCCCAACTAAAGAGTCGAGCCTAGAGATAGTAAGACCCGACTTGAGCATCTATCACTTGTTTCGTGAAATACCTAGTTGGACATGTGAAAGCCAAATTGGGCAAAATCACTCAAACTATCGAGAGGTGTAGAGTGAGTAATTGCCTGTGATTGCTATATTGTATCCCGATCAACCAAACATGCCCTAAAGCACTCAATCCGTTAGGTAACCATCTAGGAGGAAGTTACAACCCTAGATCTTTTATAACCGAAAAACAACAGTACCAAAAATATTGTCTCTTAGCTTTTCAATTACAAGCATTAGCATATAAACTAGAAGTGGAAAAGAAACAATTGAATATGTGGAAGTGCAATCTTGGGCACATCATACACTAGGCTAGGTATATACCTAATCCCACATAAAGCTCTCTGTGGAATCGACCCCGACTCGCGTTAGATATTTATAATTGCATCGACCGCCTCACTATCCCAATTAGTGGTGTGAGTTTGGGCAACATTATGGCCTTTATCATCAGTTACTCTCCAAGTTGGGGGTTGTTTCCCCCTCCAACCTGGGGGGGGGGGGATGACGTTTATAAAAGCAGGATGCTCAAGTTTAAAGCTACATATATAGAGGCCCAAATGTAATATTGGATAGCTTTTATGTATGTATCGGAGTTGGGCCAGTAGTTTTTTCCGGGTACAAGCCCAATGTATATATAGACAGATATGTAGTTCATTTTAGGAAAGCTGAATTCATTTTTCTTTTTCTCTCAATAATAACATATAGAATTCTCTGGAAGCTTTCTCATTGTTCCTCTCATCGTCTCAAAAGACAGTCATTTCTTCTTCGAATCTTCTTACTTCTCGGATGTTTACAAGAACTGTTATTGTAAGCAATTAATTTGGAAAACTTAATCATACAGAGGGAAAATCTATTAAGGATAATAATCAATCAGTAATTCTATGCATGCATGCAATGTGGTAGTTAATATTCGAAATTGAAAAAACAATCTTGGAAAATATGGAGAGGGGACAAGAGAATTATATATGAAGAGAAAAACCATTGGTAGTCGAAGGAATAACATCTCTTCCCTGTCAACTCTGATATACTGCAATATTTTGCAGCATACATTCGATTGGAATTCCTACATTGTATCAATTGAATATAAGAAATGTCCTGTCATTCTTAATTGTTATTCCTGTGTCCACTCAAATATTTATGTATAAAAATTAAGAATCCTTATTTTGAGATATCGTCCCAACCCTACACAATCACCAATTTTTGTGTCAAAAAATATAATCCACTCCAAGCTCCTATAAAAATTAAGGAAGAGAGTTGCGATAGATTGTTACCAGTTTTCAAAGAATCTAATCAGCCAATACTCTCTTAACTAGATATCGACACAAATAATTCCCATATTAATTAATTAGGCACTAGAGAAAACAACAGATATTGCGACGGTATAATAAGACGATTTTAAAAGACGTAAACACGTAAGAAGTCATCAAAAGAATTAAACATCTAATATATATATATATATATATATATATATATATATATATATATATATATTATATTTTATATACACAGTATAATATTACGGCGAACGAATTTGGATGATGAACCCCTTTCGACCCGTAGCTCCAGCTATGATTCCTAGGTAGAGGTGAGAAAGCAAAGGAATAGAGTAAGTGATAAATAGTAGTTATGGCTTGGCTAAGAATCAAACAAGAAAGGTATATAAAGCTAGTTAGGCATCGATTTGGATGTGCAAAAAACTGAATAGGAATAGTGGTAGTTTTGATATCCAAATCGTAAATGCATTTTTTTACAGGTTGAAAAAAGGAGAGAAGCGATATGTTGTGCCAAAGTCCCACATCCGTGAAGTACCAATTTTGGTTGGTACTTCACCCTATAAAAGAAAGCCTAATGTTTAGGATTTAAATACACCTCTCATCTGCCTTCTCATCTTCTCAAGGCATTTGTATCTTCTCTCTTTAGTATTATTTTACTTGTATTTTTGGAGTGGAATAAAATATTGGTTATGTCAAAGGAAGTAGGCAAAATTAGCCGAACCTCGTAAATTCTGGTATTTCTTTTATTGTTGTCTTATTGTCTTATTTATTATTTAGTGGCTGCCTTAATTTTCGGTATAGTAGTTGTGACTCATTCACACTATATACATTTGGCTTCCTCAATAATTGGTATCAGAGCCAGGTTACTGTCTGAGTATGCTCTGTGGTTGCGGCCAGAAAGGAAATAATCTTGATTTGTGTCATCAACTATTAAATAATATTTGTGTCAAAATGGGAGACACTAACCAAGAAGAATCTACATCAAGTGTCAATAATACGTCATCATTGGCATCTTCGCTTATGACAAGAATTGTGTCAAATGCGAAATTTGCGGTAGAAATTTTTGACGGGTCCGGACATTTTGGGATGTGGCAAGGCGAGGTTCTAGATGTCCTTTTTCAACAAGGGCTAGATCTGGCCATTGAAGAAAAGAAACCAGATGTTATTGGAGAAGAAGATTGGAGAATTATCAACCGTGTTGCTTGCGGTACCATTCGATCCTACCTTGCTAGAGAGCAGAAATATCCATACACAAAGGAAACTTCTGCAAGTAAATTATGGAAAGCACTGGAGGATAAATTTTTGAAGAAAAACAGTCAAAATAAATTGTACATGAAGAAGAGACTGTTTCACTTCACCTATGTTCCTGGTACCACGATGAATGAACATATCACCAGTTTCAATAAGTTGGTCACAGATTTGCAAAATATGGATACAACTTATGATGATGGTGACTTGGCCTTGATGTTGTTGGCGTCACTTCCTGATGAGTACGAGCACCTTGAAACTACTCTACTCCATGGAAATGACGAAGTTTCTCTCAGAGAAGTTTGTTCGGCTTTGTACAGCTATGAACAAAGAAAGCGAGAAAAACAGAAGGGCGGAGAAGGAGAAGCACTATTTGTGAGGGGTCGTCCTCAAAATCAAACGAGGACAAAGAAGGGAAGATCCAAGTCAAGATCCAGACCCAGCAAAGATGAATGTGCCTTTTGTCGAGAAAAAGGGCACTGGAAGAAAGACTGTCCGAAGTTGAAGAATAAGGCCAAACATAACAATGGAAAGGCCATTATGGATTCAAATGTAGCTGATTGTGATGATTCAGACTTCTCATTAGTTACAACAGAGTCATCAACATCATCAGACATATGGTTGATGGACTCGGCTTGTAGCTATCATATGTGTCCCAACAGGGACTGGTTCGTGGAATTTCAAGAAGGAGAATATGGAGTCATCCACACAGCGGATAACAGCCCTCTTACCTCATATGGCATTGGTTCAATACGATTAAGGAACCATGATGGAATGATCAGAACATTGATAGATGTTCGATATGTACCGGATTTGAAGAAGAATCTCATCTCTGTGGGAGCCCTAGAATCAAAAGGGTTCAAAATCATTGCAGAAAATGGAGTGATGAGAGTATGCTCCGGTGCACTAGTGGTAATGAAGGCTAATCGGAAGAATAATAATATGTACCGCTATCGTGGCAGTACAGTTATTGGGACAGCGACAGTAACATCCAGTGACGACAAAGAGGCAGAAGCAACCAAGCTATGGCACATGCGCTTGGGACATGCTGGAGGAAAATCCTTGAAAACTCTATCAGATCAAGGATTGTTAAAAGGAGTAAAGGCTTGCAACTTGGAGTTTTGTGAGCATTGTGTCAAAGGGAAACAGACAAGGGTTAAATTTGGTACAGCGATCCATAATACTAAAGGCATTTTGGATTATGTACACTCTGATGTTTGGGGTCCTTTCAAAACACCTTCATTGGGTACGAAGCACTATTTTGTAACCTTTGTTGATGATTTTTCCCGAAGAGTGTAGGTGTATAAAATGAAGAGGAATGATGAATTGTTGGGAATTTTTCTCAAATGGAAAACGATGGTGGAGAATCAAATAGGCAGGAGGATCAAGTGTATTCGCACAGATAATGGAGGTGAATACAAAAATGATCATTTCAATAAGGTCTGTGAAAATGATGGCATCATCCGACACTTCACTGTCAGACATACATCACAACAGAATAGAGTGGCATAACGTATGAACCGGACCTTACTGGAGAAGGTATGGTGCATGTTGTCCAATGCTGGCTTGGGCAAAGAATTTTGGGTTGAGCCAATTACATATGCATGCGACCTCATTAATCGTCTACCATCTGCTGCCATTGACGGCAAGACACCATTTGAAAAATGGTATGGAAAGTCTGGTGTAGATTATGACTCTTTGCACGTGTTTGGATCAACTGCATATTATTATGTGACAGAGTCAAAATTGGATTCAAGGGCAAAGAAGGCTATTTTTATAGGGATTACTTTCGGAGTCAAAGGATACAGCTTATTGTGTCCTATGACAAAGAAAGTAATATTTAGCAGGGATGTTACCTTTGATGAATCTGCTATGGTAAATAAGGTAACAGAAGATACCAAATAAAATGAGGGTGCTTCTAAGCAGGTGGAGTTTGAGGAAAAATTTATTTTTCCTACACAAGAAGCAGAGGAGGAAACAAATGAAGATTATCCTCTGGAAGAAGAGCCAGTAGAGAGGGTGATTCCAACTTAGGAACCTCAACAACAACTTGAATCAATAGCAACTAGCAGGCCAAAAAAGACAATAACAAAACATGTTCGTCTCATAGAGACGATTGCTTGTGCCGCCTCAATTGTAGGTGATGATGTTACTACCACTTATAAAGACGCAGTCCAAAGTTTAGAAGAAGATAAGTGAAGTATTGCCATGAATGATGAAATACAATCCCTTTATCACAATCATACATGGAGATTGGCCAATCTCCCAAAGGGAAAGAAAGCAATTGGGTGCAAATGGGTATTTGCAAAGAAAGAAAGATTTCCTAACCAAGAAGATGTTCGCTACAAAGCAAGATTGGTGGCCAAAGAATATGCTCAAAAGGAGGGAATTGATTACAATGAAGTGTTTTCTCCAGTTGTAAAACATTCCTCCATTAGAATTATGTTGGCTTTGGTAGCACAATTGGATTTGGAACTAGTTCAGATGGATGTAAAAACTGCATTTTTACATGGAAACTTGGAGGAGGAAATCTACATGACTCAGCCAGAAGGATTCAAAGTTGCTGGAAAAGAAAATATGGTGTGCAAACTTGAAAAATCGTTGTACGGATTGAAACAATCTTCTAGACAATGGTACAAGCGATTTGACGAGTTTATGTTGCGGCAAGGGTACAAGAGAAGCAAATACGATCATTGTGTGTATTTGCGCAAGCTTAAAGATGGTTCCTTTGTATATCTTCTCCTATATGTTGATGATATGTTGATAGCTTCCAAGAATTCGGAAGAAATTGATAAGTTGAAGATTCAACTGAAGAAGGAGTTCGAGATGAAGGATCTGGGTGAGGCAAAGAAAATTCTTGGCATGGAGATAATAAGAGATAGACGTTCACAAAAACTCTGCTTATCTCAGAAAGAATATTTGAAAAGTGTACTACAACGTTTTGGTATAGATGAGAAGACTAAGCCAGTTAGTACTTCACTTGCTCCCTATTTTAAGCTAAGTACTACTATGTCGCCAAAAGATGAAGCTGAACGAGAGTATATGCCAAAGGTACCAACATTGTTTGGATTTGATCAACATTGTTGAACACTGAAGATTGAAGATGAAGACACAACCAAACTTTGTTATTGAGAGAAAATTGAAGATGTGGAATTTTACCAAGGTGGAGATTTGTTGTGCCAAAGTCCCACATCGGTGAAGTACCAATTTTGGTTGATACTTCACCCTATAAAAGAAGACTTAATGTTTAGGATTTAAACACACCTCTCATTTGTCTTCTCATCTTCTTAAGGCATTTGTATCTTCTCTCTTTAGTATTATTTCACTTGTATTTTTGGAGTGGAATAAAATATTGGTTGTGTCCGAGGAAGTAGGCAAAATTAGCCAAACCTCGTAAATTCTGGTGTTCCTTTTATTGTTGTCTCATTATCTTATTTATTATTTAGTGGCTGTCATAATTTTTTGTGTAGTAATTGTGATTCATTCACACATATACATTTGGCTTCCGCAACAGAAGCTTTTTATGGGTATAATTCTCCTTCACCATATATTAAAAAATGTAAATTATTCTACGTGCAAATATAGCTCGCGGAGGATTTGCATACCTTTAAAAGATGTGAGCCATATCACTTTCTTGATCTTTGGTTCTTATTCCTTTAATCATTTGTGTTTTTCCACCAAATTTTTATTTTTTCGATCTGTGTTATATATACTGTTTGTCAAAGTTTTTTCACACATTTAAAGAAAATATTTAACAGCGATAATCATAAGAGTATTTTTTAAATTAGGTTTTATCTCTTTTTAAACTTGTGAATTAAGTAACACTTGTCTAATTGGGAAAGTAAGTAATTTTTACAAGAAAAAAAAGAAGCAAGAATTAATTTCTTTTTCTCCGCAGTCAAATATTTAAAACATATTAAATTTGCAAATAAAAAACAAAAAACAAAAAATTAAATTGCTCAGACCAATAAGTTCCTTATCATCTCAACCCAAATAAATTCCAGAATATCATGCTTTTTAGTGAGTGAGAATATCTTCATTGTTTTCTTCACTTTACCGCGAACCATAATATTTTATCTTTTCCCCCATCTAAAAGGTTAATCTTTCTAGCTGGTATAGTTATGAGGTCGCTCCTTCCTTAATCAAAGGTCTCGAGTTCGAGCCTTGGCTATGGAAAAATTACTGATTGGGAGCACTACCTCCGAATGGGGCCCTACTTGGCGCGAATCTGAATATAGTGGAGCTCCAATGCACATACTGAGCATCGGGTGGGAACCAAAAAAACTAAAGTAGGCAAGAATAAAGATAAGAGAAAAGGATGTAAAGGTGTTTTATTATGTAGCATGTTATATATTTTTATGACCAATGAAGATCTTTGGTTTATAAATATTTAACAAATGATGCGATCTTTTAAGATTTGATCCGTCGTCATACATTTTCCAAAGTTTATACACTAACGGTTTAAAATATTTATACAATCATGTCATTCAAAAAATAAATTCGGATAACCTAAATAAATAGGCATCCATTGATAACATATAGTAATAATTTATAAGTAATCTGTTATAATAAGTTAAAGTCATACTACTACCGTAAAATTTCATTACACAGTCAATGCATATAACTTAAATTATTTTTTAAGTTAATTATTATGCATGTTAATTTATTCCATAACAAGGATTAGTAAGGTGATTATTTTTTTTGATAATTATTAGCAAGGTGATTAGATGTCACTTAAGGACTGAGGAGTAATTCAAAACTCATGCTTTGACGTTCTTTAATTATTAATCTTTCTTTATCGCAATCCGTCCGGTCAAGAGGAGCAAAAAATCAAAGTTTTTCCATCAGTACGCGTCAAAATCAGATATTTCCCCGAGTAAAGATGAACATTTTTTATGAATTTAAATTAAATTATATACATTGAAGAGAAATTTTCATAAAACACTATCTTTTAGTAGTAATTAGCCATCTATAGATACTATTTGCTATATTACGGATTATAGATACCTTTTCTGTGATTATAAGATGTATTTGATGTATTTAAGCTATTGTATTCATGAATACAGTAGCAAAAATAGGCGTGAATCAGGAAAGTCCAGCTAATCAGTTGTTATATTCAAGTGTATTCGACTGTATTCATGGAGTGAAACGTGGGATTACAGCTGGACAGATTATTATATTCGATTGTATTCGACTGTATTCAAGGCGTGAAATAGGGGATTACACTGTTTTTAAAACGGAAAGTGAATCAATTAACATAATAGACTCGTAATATAACTCAACAAACTCAATTATAACACACAAAATTTGTATTTTCAGTTATAAAAAAGATCTCAACCGAAAAAATACTCCCAAAACATAGCAACCTTCAGAGAATTATACAATACATCTGAATACATAAATTATTTTAATTAAAAAAAATATATGAATACATTCATGGCATATAGTGAGACAGAAAATACAATGAAATACATAGAATATAGTGGGATACATTGGAATACAATGAAAAAAAAACCAGTGAATACACTGAAATACATGGAATACAACGAAATACATTGAATTACAATGAAAAAAAAGACAATGAATACAATAAAATACATGAAAATACATTGAAATATATTAACAGAAAATCAAGTTGCTCAGCCCCAAACTCCGTCGTCTTTGTTCAAGAACAAACCTTAATTTCCGGCGAATTCGCCGTAGCAACGTTTGAAGGTACAACACGCGACACCTTTGAAATTTGAAGGTACAACATGCGACACCTTTTTTCATTACCTGCTACCGCAATGACTACCTTTCCCTTCGACACTTTTAACTGCTACCGCCATAGTGACTATCGCCGTCGTCGATGGTGAAGAACCACCGGTATCTCCGTCAACGTTCACTTTCATTTCGGAACAAAGAAGGAACACGCTACTACGTGATCAACCAAAAGAGTGAGAAGAAATCTCCCTTTCCCAAATCAGCTAGTTTTGGAAAAGTTCAAAGGTTGGTTAACTCCCTTTCCCAAATCTGTCAAAGTT
Organism: Nicotiana sylvestris; assembly: GCF_000393655.2. Lineage (NCBI taxonomy): Eukaryota > Viridiplantae > Streptophyta > Magnoliopsida > Solanales > Solanaceae > Nicotiana > Nicotiana sylvestris. The sequence continues at coordinate 16,248,565 of NC_091066.1, read as the reverse complement.
CAAATGTTGGTTAACTCCCTTTCCCAAATCAGTTAGTTTTGGTTATGGATTTGATTTGCTATCGCAAAACAATATTCGATGCTAAGAATTGATCGGAATGAAAAGAAAATAGTATGGGCGAGAGGAATTTTAAGATTGAGCATCGTGTTTTCAGGAAATGGGGGAAGAGAATGGGATGTATCAAAGTAAAAAGAGAAAGAAAATAGTGTAACTGAATAGCGTATTTAGTGGCTTAGGGTTAGGAGGTAACCAAAATTAAATATTTTTCTATAAACCTTAAAAGGTATCTATAGAATATAATTTTTTAAAATGGTATTTATTTAAAATAAATAAGGTGTTAACCTTTGCTATATGAGATAAAAATTCCTACATTGAAAATGTAATGGGCTTTCATAAATTTGACCTATTATAAAAGAATACTGATTAAATATTGTTACATGCAATTGCCTTTTAACACTACAAATAAGGTCCACTTCAAATTGCAGGGGAAGTGCACAGTTACCCGTAATAGATATGTATTTATTTTTAAGTCACTATTTAAAATATCTTTAGTCTTTAGCCACTGCTTTAATAAATGTTTACCCGCTCGGACGAAAATACCCTTTTGCTCATAAAGTTCAGGACCAAGTGTCCTTAACTTATGAGTTTGATACTGTAATTTCAAGACTAGTTGTCCTTAATTTATGAGCTTGTAAGTCTAAGTTTAGGACTACCTGTCCTTAACTTTTGGACTTGTAACTCTAAGTTCAGGACTACATGTCCTTAACTTTTGAACTTGGAACTCGAAGTTCAGGACTACCTGTCCTTAATTATGTGCTTGTAACTCTAAGTTAAGGACTACATGTTCTTAATTTAACCAAGTGTCCTTAATTTTTGAATTTCCAACTCTAAGTTCAGGACCAAGAGTCTTTAACTTATGAGCTTGTTATTGTAAGTTCAGGACTAGCTGTCCTTAATTTATGAGCTTGTAAGTCTAAGTTAAGGACTACATGTCCTTAATTTTTGAGCTTGTAACTCTAAATTTAGGACTATCTATCCTTAACTTTTGAACTTGTAACTCTAAGTTCAGGACTACATGTCCTTATTTTTTGAACTTGAAACTCTAAGTTCAGGACAACAACAAAACATATGCAGTTATTCTCTTCAAATCAAATGCACAAAATTCTAGGTTCTATTTTATCGGACGAGAGGCCTGGAAACTTCCAAAGTCACGGAAAAAGAAGATAATTTCTGATGACCTTCCTCTTCCTGTCGTCTCATCTCTTTCCTTGTATAGTCTGTCAATCTCCGAGCGGGAACTGGGTTAGCTAGTGAGATGAGCTCACCTGGTCGATCTCGAGGAAGAGAAAAGGAACAAAGAGCAAGGAATTTTGACACTGAAGCAAAGAAGATATGTTGGGCCAAGGCGGGGTCAAGAGATAGAAGAAAGGGTAACACCGTCTTTTTATATTAATTTTAATAGACTAGTAACTACTTTTGCTCAGCACTAAAATGCAAAAAAGTAAATAGCACTTTAAAAAGTTGCTATCCCACGAAATTTTTACTCAAATTGCATGCTACTGTTTACAAAAATATGGCAAAGTTTTAGAGTTTTTGGCAAAAATCATCCTTAAACTATGACTCAAACCAAGGGTACATCCTTGTCTTATCCTAGTAAACAAAAATCATCCTTATACTATTTAAAAAGTTGCAAGAATCATCCTTCCATTAAATTTTATCACAAAAACTAACAGCATCGTCAAAAGACCATGTCAATCACGTACTTTTTCCCCTCAATTTTTCAATATTGTCCCTCCTACCCAATCGACTTTTCCAAGAACGTGCTGACCATCTTCTTTTTTCTTCTTAATTTTTGTTTCCTCCCGTTCTTCTTCTTCTTCTTCTTCTTCTTCTTCTTCAAGAAAGCTAGTAGGATGAACTAGCTGCTGCTTATTTCTTCTTTAAAGTTGCTGCTATTTAATGAACAAAAATGGCCTACACTGAAATAACTTCTCCTTAAGTTGTCTTCTTACAACAAGCAGATGATAACAAGAGATTGGCATGACCTTGAGGTGGAAGTGCATTACGATTATGTAAAATCTTATATTTGTGTCGAGCTTTGATGAGGGTGCCGATTCTCTTTCTGTCAGTATTATTAGTCTACCTATAAATGAGAAAAATTAAAAAGTTCTAGTTCTAAATCAAGAACCTGAAAGTCTGAAACTAGATTAGTTCTCTTCCATTTGTCGGAGTGAGTGGTTTCACAATAGTCGAGCTAAACCAAAGTTGGAGTCACATTTTAAAAACAAACCTTGCATCATCACCTCAAATTAAAGATAGAATATCAAAATCTACTGTATGTGCAGCGAAATACATGCTGCTGCTTAGAAAGTCAAAACTCTTCCACTATTTTTAAAGGTTTTGCACTTTCCTCTCCAAAAGGAAGTTAGCAAGAAATAGTATAGCATGAGATCGGAGAGTTCCAACTATCATACCATAGTTGGGTGTGAATTTCATATGGAAAGAAACTTCTAGTTTTGAAGTCTTAGTCCTTTTTGGCAAAGGTGGAAGACGATTGGGTAGGAGGGACAATATTGTAAAATTGAGGGGAAAAGGCACGTGATGAACATGGTCTTTTGATGACGCTGTTAGTTTTTGTGATAAAATTTAACGGAAGGATGATTCTTGCAACTTTTTAAATAGTATAAGGATGATTTTTGTTTACTAGAATAAGATAAGGATGTACCCTTGCTTTGAGCCATAATTTAAGGATGATTTTTGCAAAAAACTCCAAAGTTCTGCACAGGCCAGTAAAAGACAAAGCAAATTTTTTTCCTTGTGAACACACATGGGTGTTGTATCAACTTGTATAAGACATAAGATATCTGTGAAGAAAATGATTTCAAATAACAAGTTACAATTTAAATAAAAGAAAATCGTTCTACAAAAATCTCCCATGTGAAAAGTTCCATAAAACTAATTTTTTTTTTGTTTTTGTAATGGACCATATATATATGACCGATTTCCCCCTCCATACATCCCAACTAAAATTTCTCGAAAAGTAAAAGAGTTCTAAAGTCTATGCAACTATGCCGATATAAATGAATATTTATACAATATTATGAAAATTACAAGTAAATTTCTATAATAAGTATTTAATAAATAACTTGATAAAATATTAATTAGCATGCTAGCACATGTTAAACTACACTGAAAGGGTAAAAGACCAACTTAAAAATGGCAAATAGCAAATTATTTGTCAACATTTGAAATATATTTGTATTATATATATTGCTTTGAGTGTGTAAAATGACATAAGTGTACAAGGCATGATGAAAGTCTAGCCATTCAAACCAGAGCCAACAAACAAATTTGTACCATGTTGCACTTTCCAAGATTAACCAAAAACTACTAAACTACATTACCCCATTCTTACATATACTAATAGAAGCCTCCTATCTCCCCATTTGAAGGTCCAAAATCATAGCTGATATTACATATATTATATATAACAAAGCGAACAAATCCAACCAAACCTAACTTTAAGAATTAACCCTAGGAATAGCTTTGCAAACTAAAGAGTGCTTCATTTCCATAGACAATTTCAAACACTCAGATAAATCCACACCATTTTCTGAAGCAATCCAATTGAAACTTTGAAGCAACTGAGCTAACCAAAGCTGAACTGTAGCAAGTCCCATTGTTTTGCCAGGACACACTCTCCTCCCTGAGCCAAATGGTGCTAACCTAAGATCAGAGCCCATGATCGCGACGTCTTCTTCCAAAAACCTTTCTGGCATGAACTTTTCAGGCTGTGGCCAAATTTTTTCGTCGCGAGTAATTGCCCACATGTTTACCATTGCTGTTGTTCCTGCTGGTATGAAGTGATGACCAATAAATGTGTCATTCATTGCAAGTCTAGCCCAAGAAAGAAGAGGACCAGGTGGATGAATTCTAAGTGTCTCTTTTACTATAGCTTGAAGATAGGTTAATTTAGGCAAGTCAAAATCAGATACACCTCTATTTGTTCCTACATTATTGTCAATTTCTTGTTGAGCTTTGGCTTGTATATCTGGATGTAGTACCATCCTTGCAAGAATCCACTCTAGTAGGATTGCAACAGTATCAGTTCCTCTGAAGATCATTTCCTGAAAAGATATGCTATAATTAGTTACACTGCGATTAGTTATCCTGATATTATTTGATTGCTTGTTTGGCATGTCGTATTAATTCTGGGATCGTCAATTTTACTGTTTTATCCTGGAATTGCTATTCTACCTCCGGCGAGTATAAGTTATCCCGATACTATTTTTAATCCTAGGATAACCTATCCCATGATTAGTAACCAAACATGGGATAAGGCTGTACTAAAATTTTATTCCAGGATTATTTTTAGTTATTCATCATACCAAATAACCCCCTTAAATGTGTTATTATCTCTACTATTAGGGGTCGTTTGGTTACCGGAAAATAGGACTATAATTTCTGATAGAATTTGGGATTGTATTTATCCTATATTATCGATATAAATTTCATACCAAACGGATAGTATTAGCTAATACACATTGAATATAGGATAACAATCCTAGAATTATAATCGTGAAAATATAAATCCCTCTATAATCATCTTTGAAACTAAACGACCCCTTAAAGTTATGATAGTAACAAAATTCAAGTAAACAGAGACTGAACAAGATTATGATAAGGGACATATATCAGCAAAAGAGCATACTATGATACTCCCTCCGTTTCAGTTTATGTGAATTTATTTCATTTTTGGTCCGTTCCAAAAAGAATGACCCCTTTCGAAATTTGGAAACAATTTAGCTTAAACTTCCAATTCTACCCTTAATGAGAAGCTTTTATAACCACACAAATACACTGAACCCCTTTCTAACTTATTTAGGACCACAAATTTCAAAAGTCTTCATTTTTTTTAAACTTCGTGTCTAGTCAAACATGTTCACATAAATTGAAACGGATGAAGTATATATCAGCACTACTACTCCCATCATGTAAAGTTAAAGATAAAAATTATTCAGATTCTTCATATCATAGGCACAAAAATGGAGAAATGTAACATATATATTCCAGCATTTATTTAGAAGAATCAGGTGTTAAACAACAGGAAAAATCAGGGGAAATATTGCAGCTAGGAATAAAAGACAAGAAATGACAGCACTAAAAAGTAGTACTATAAAAAAGACAACAAAAAGGGCATCGAAGATTTATGTAGTACTCCTTTGACGTTCCTCCACAAGCTCAACAACGTACGAGCCTAGAGAATGAACTAACGAATAAAGCATGCACAATAATATATATGTCACGTAAAATGTCATAAATTGCATATGTTACACGCACCCATATTAAAAAAAATACAGTCTTGTGCACGAAGCATCCCGTACTCACGCAGAATACAGAGAAATGCCGCACCCCAAGCGGTGTGATGTAAGTAACCTATTCTAATGCAAAGATCAGTGGTTGATTCCATGGTTTGAACCTATATCCTATAGGTCACACAAGACAATCTTACTGTTGCTCCAATATACGCACCCATATTTAAAACCAAAAATATCAATCAACCGTTGTATCAAAAACTAGAATTTAACTTATACTCCATCCGTTTCAATTTATGTGAACTCATTTGATTGAGCACGAAGTTTAAGGAAAGAGAGAAGACTTTTGATCTTGTGATCTAAAATGAGGCACATATATTATGTGTGGCTATAAATTTTTGTGTAAAGGTAAATTGTTTCCAAATAAAGAAAAGGGTCATATCACGTGAAAATTCTATTTTTGAAAATATTATCAAACGTAGTAAAGGGGTGAATAGAAAATACCCAAAGAATGGCCGTCATGTCCGTGTCACTGAGTTTATTATCCTTCTCCAAATTGAGCAAGACATCAACAAAGTCCCATAAATCTTCATCAGCAACTACACCACCATTTTCAGATCTTTTAACCCTATGTTCCTCTATGATTTTCCCAACAAAAATATTTACTTTAATAGCCAAATCTCTACACCTTCTTCTAACCCCTTGCAAATCTAACCACCCCAAAAAAGGAAAATGGTCACTCCAATTAAACATACCCAACAACTCATAACCTTCACACACTAAAAACTCCAGTTTTTGTCCTTCATTTTCCGTTATAAAATCATAACATTTCCCAAAAACACTACTCATCACATTATTCAAAGATCCAAAATGCAAAATCCTTTTTACTTTAATTTTCCCTTGTATCTCCATCAAACTTATGATATCACTCACCATTTTATTACCTATCTCTCTTCTACACTTCCCTAAACTCGCTATTCTCTTAGGACTAAATAAATGTGTTGCTGACAATTTTCTCAAACTTCTCCAGTACTCGCCGTAAGGTGCAAAACCCATTGCTTTATGAAATAAAAGTTCATAAGCGGATTCCTTAACAGGCCGATCAGCAAAAGCAGAGCTGTTTAAAATTTCTTTCGCAGACTCTGGTTGGCTTGAAATTATAAAACGCGTAAACCCAATAGAAAAAGCCATTAAAGGAGTAGCGCTGAGGTTTTTTGACAACTTTGAAAGAAGTCTGTGAGTGAGGGAACTAGTGAAGGTGAAGACTAAACCAAGAACGGGTAGACCTGACGGCCCGGGAATGGTGGGTCGGGACCCGACCCGGGACTTGGATAAAGCCCATGCAAGTCCGCCAGGGGTAAGCCAGAAGGTGAATATAGAAAGGAAGAGAAGAAAGAAGATGAGAAACTCATAGGAAAAGAATACATTTGAGGAATGGCCATAAGTTGAAGGAATGAAAAGTAGAGAGTACACAGACGACATTTTTCTGAACTTTGGCGAGTTAAAGAGAAAGTGTGCGTGTTTTTAGGTGGCGAGCAGTTTTGATGTGTTACTTGTAAGAGAGAAACAGAGAGAGGAAAAGACAGCAGTTGTGTGTGAGGAAGACGAGAAGAGATGTGTAGGAACGTTTAAATAGAGAATTATTATGAGAAAATATACTCACTTGGGGTGTGTTTGGCACGAACGAAAACATTTTTCAATTTTATCATGTTTAGTTGGCTTAAATGTTTTGAAAAATATTTCCTTCTGAACTCATTTTCCTTCAATTGGAGGAAAATGTTTTCTCTATCAAGATAAGCGAAAACATTTTCCACAACTCTTTCTCAACTTTCCCCACCCCTATTCCCCATCCCCACCAACCCAACCCCCATACCCACCCAACCCCAACCCCAACCTCCGCGCCTACCCACCCCCTCACCTCCACCCCACCGTAAATAAAAATATTATTAATAGTACTTTCTTTTCATGTTATAGATTAATACTTTTTTTGCATTTCAGCAAATGAGTAATTTTTTACATGATATAAAAAAGAATTTATTTCATTTCAACAAAAAAGAACTTTTTCATAGAAAAAGTATTTTCTTTCATTTCAACAAAAAAAATATTTTCCTTTGATGATGTAAGAAAAGTATTTTTTTTTTCATTTCAACAAAATAAGTATTTTTTTCATGATGTCGAAAAATATTTTATTTTATTTCAATAAAACGAGTACTTTATTTTCATGTTGTAGAAAGAGTATTTTCTTTTTCAACCAAAAAAAGAATATTTACTTTTTAGTTATGGAGCACAAATTTTAATGTTATTTTTGTGTAAGAAAGTAATGCAACACATTAGTTCAACTTTGTGTAAATTTTAGAAGAATAATTAAATTCCTTGAAGAAAATTGAGTTATGAAAACATTGAGTAATTTGGGGAAGGGGGCGGAGCAAGGAAACATGAGAACTTGGGGGAAGGGGGGGGGGGTGAGGAGAGTAGCATACAGAAATATTTTCCTAAAAAAATATTTTCTGCTCTCTAACCAAACACTAGGAAATATTGTTCGGAAAATTTTTTTTATTTACCAACCAAACAAGAAAAAATAAGTGATAAACCCACTCATTTTCTATGAAAGCATGTTCCATGGAATAATATTTTCCATGAAAAACATTTTCCTTCGTACCAAACACACCCTTGGAACGTGAAGATTTTGAAAGAAAAAAGGGAATTAATAATTCTGGAAAATAGCAGAAAAAAATCGTAAAAACAAAATTCTGAATAACAAAAATATTTTAAAACTAGTGTTATGCTGCATAATAAAGAATGATCTAAAGTAATTTGGTGTCAGGGTAAAAATAAATAAATCATAAAGCACTATCTTTTAGTGATAATTAGCTATCTATAAATATCATTTGCTATATTACATATTGTGGATACGTTTTCTGATGTCATAAGATGTATTAGATATATTTAAGCTATTGTATTCATGAATACAGTAGCAAAAATAGGCGTGAATCAGGGAAGTCCAGCTAATCAGTTGTTGTATTCGAGTGTATTCGACTGTATTCATGGAGTGAAACATGAGATTACAACTGGACAGATTATTGTATTCGATTGTATTCACGGCGTGAAACAGGGGATTACACTGTTTTTAAACGGAAAATGAATCAATTAACATAATAAACTCCTAATATAACTCAACAAACTCAATTATAACACACAAATTTTGTATTTTTAGTTATAAAAAAGATTCTCAACCGAAAAATACCCCAAAAACATAGCAATCTTCAGAAAAATTACATAATACATCTGAATACATAAATTATATTAATTAAAAAAAATATGAATACATTCATGGCATATAGCGAAAAAATTGAATATAATGAAATACATAGAATACAGAGGGATACATTGAAATACAATTTTAAAAAAGACAGCAAGTACAATGAAATACATGGAACACAATGAGATATATTGAATTACAATGAAAAAAAAGACAATGAATACAATGAAATACATGAAACTACAGCGTGATACGTTGAAAATACATTGAAATATATTAACAGAAAATCAAGTTGCTCAGCCCCAAACTCCATCGTCTTTGTTCAAGAACAACCCTAATTTTCGGCGAATCCGTCGTCGAACAAAAACCCTGAATCTCAATGTTCCCACGCATCCTGTAAAGTAGCCGAGCAAAAATCATGGCAAGATGTAGCATATCGTTTTTGATAATGTTGCATCTTAGAATACTGAATGAGACAAAAGAGGAATATAAAAAACAACACGGTGAAAGTAAGAACCTAGGCCATCGATAGATTCTTCAGGAACAATGAGTTTCAACTAATTAAATCCTTAATATAACCATTCTTAGGAGCTTATCAGAAGAATAAAGAGAAGGCAATATCACCGTTTGTGACTAGTGGTAGGTAATGTGGGTAAGAGGAATTTTGAGATTAAGCATCGTATTTTCAGAGAATGGAGGAAGAGAATGACATGTATCAAAGTAGAGAGATAAAGAAAATAGTGTAACTGAATAGCGTATTTAGTGGCTTAGGGATAGGAGGTAACCAAAACTAGATATTTTGCTATAAACATTAAAAGGTATCTATAGAATATAATTTTTTTAAATGGTATTTATTTAAAATAAATAAGGTGTTAACTTTTGCTATTGGAGGTAAAAATTCCTAAAAAGATGGGTATTATTATTTTTAGCCCGCGCCAGAAACTATTTACATTTGATAGCCAAAAAAGCATATAAAATTTGTGTATATATAAAAAAAATATACAAATTTTATATATTTTTCTGCTATTATTATATTTTTTTGGCTATTATTTTTACAACGACTATACAATGTCATTTTTCCTTTAAAAAAAAGGTTTAATTATGATGAATCCACTAAATGTATATAAATGATTCATACGAATTGATTTTTTATTTTGTCAAACTTATAAACCGATTTGAACTACTTCAAGTTTACTTGTCCACTATTGACTTGACACACCCTTAAAAAATAATAAATAACATCATAATTTAACTATATTACCGCTATTTATTATATATGTTGGAAAATGAATTAAAAATAAATAAAAGGAGTACTCAATGAGAAGGGTAAAATAGGTATAAAATGATAAATTATTCAACGATTTATAGTTGATCGTTACAAGTAAATTTGGACGGAAGGAGTACATTTTAACAATATAAAACTTTTACTAATACTAGTAAACTGTTTTTTCGCAAAAGTCTAAAATATTCCCCTTCTGGAAATTCTTAAACGATTAATCCCAAATATTATTTTTCTGATATATTTATTCCTCGTTCAAGAATTCCCCAAATAGGTAAAATTGACATTGACTAGCTACAACCGTTCAGCTTCCTCTTTTTGAAACCGTCGTCTTAATCAGGTGCATTAAATTAGATTATGAAATGAAGCCAAATTAATCATTGTACTTTTGACCTTACGGTGGGATGAAACGATAATCTATGCATTTGTTTATCCTCAAAATCGGATATCATTGAAATTTGTAAGTGGTTTTAAGAATACGTGAAATTATCCAATACAAAACAGTAAAGATTACTAGAATAAACACATAAGAGATATGATAAATTATCAAACTGCTTGAAAATTTAAGCAGGGATGATTCTGGACTTGAGGGCAGCCTCAATATGGTATCCATCTTCGATCCCATGCTTATAATAATGAAACACATATTAACTACGTAAGAACTTTGAATGACAGAAAAATAATAGTATATTGCTTTGGAATGCGTGTTACAATATACCTAATGAATAATCAGACCCCCCTTTATATAGTATGGAATCCTACTCTAGGTACAATTCTATAAAAGGTAAAAATCTCCTATTTAACCAATTACTGGATTTCCGCAGGTACGTGCTGTGATCCGCGTTGTGATACCCGGTTGGTCACGGATATTACAGCCTTCCACTAATCGTGTTCGATTGCCCGATAATGCTCTTCGAAGTCTTTTGGGACTTGGACCGATCCCGAGGTCATGGCCCTAATATACTCGAGGGTGGGCATCTTGGCCCCCGAGCCTATCTCGATGAGTCCCTTACCTTAATTCCGGCTCCTTGTCATCATGTCCCTTACTTGATTTATTTTATGGGGAACCGAACCGGCTTATGGGTCCGGTTTCATCCATATACAGATAGTCCCCTCATTTCTCGGGATAGTAAGTTTTACGAAAATGACGAGGAACGACATGAGTTCTTCGATCTCTTCTTCAACACGATGCGACACGATACGACAAAGGAATCGAAACATCCCGTCAGTTGCGTCATAATGACTCCTAACGCGTATCAGCCATCGGCAGGTCATGCCTGAATATGTAATGGCGCCAAGCCCCTATAAATACCCCTTCCTATGTTCATTTTTTACTTTTGACCAAGCTTCTACCTCCGATCTTTTAAGTTATTACCGTCTTTTTTCATCCATAAATATTCTTACCTTTGTTCTTCAAGTTGCAACCCCTACTTTACCTCTCACTTAAGCCAGTATGCTTGTTTTTATTAGCAAGTTTCTCACTCTTCATCTCCTCATTCTCCTTCATAGTTTCATATCTTTTTATCCAGAATATTTAGGCTTCAAAAGGCGTTCCCTAGAAAGATGCTCCTTCTTCTTTGCAGCCGAGCATTGAGGTCGAGAAGACTGCCCCGGGTGCTGCCACTGATGAACTGGCAGCTGAGTCCCCCTTGAAAATGTTCGTCCCCGGGAGGTGTTCGGTCAATAATGACTTCAAGATTGAAAAACCTTTTTCGTTTCAAGGCTGATGCAAGGCGATGTCACGGTAGATCTGCTCTATTATCGAAGTCGTTCTTCCTGAAGTTTGAAAGGAATGCGGCTGGGCCGATAAAGATGTGGTGATTCCCGGGCCCGATGACGATATCACTACACATGTTGAGGGATATCTGAGTGTTTACACTTATCCCTTTATATTGTGCTCGGTGGACCTGGTCATCTTGGACTTCTGCAGGAGGTACAATATGTGCCTCGGCTAAATCCACCCATCGTTGTGGAGGACCGTGATCCTCCTCCGATTTTTTGTGAACAAAATTGATTCGTGCACGTTTACCATCGATCATCTACTCTGCTTATACAGTCCCCAAATCTTCCGGGGGGGGGGCTGATAAAGCTTGTACGTCGGGCCAACAAAACCCCATTTTTCAAACATCAATGAGGATCGGGATCGGGGTTGGCAAGGATGTTTTATTCGGGTGAGGGCTTCGAACCTGATACCTGCTGAGTGGAGGCCGTTCCCCGAGAAGTGGAACGTATCATGTAAGTGTAACTTCTTTTTAAACGTCGATTTTGTGTGTTGTCTTCCTTTTCCTTATCGGCATTTGCTATGGTGCAGCCCTTGCTCGAGTCCCAAACGCCATTCCTCAGCTTAAGGAATGGATCAGGGGCATTTGTTCGCAAATGCCTATGTCGATCGCTCGTGGAGCCAGCTCTCGAAGGGCCGCTGGGATGCCCGATCTCATGGTAAGATTCCTTTCTCTGAACAAGCAGCATCAGACTTTCTTTTTTCAATACTACGTCTTCATTGCCTCTTTTCTCTTTTTTGCAGGCTTGCCTAAGTCCATCGAGCTTAGGCCCTTGGTAGGGGGAAAAGATCTACCCGCTGATCTTCCTACTTCGGGGAAACCCGGAGCCACTATCAGGAGAAGAAAATGAAGGGGGGGGGGGGGGGCGAGTTCCCCTAGCTCGGAGAAAAAGTAAACAAATAGAAGGTTGGCTCGTAAGCCAAAGGAAAGCTCCATTTCTCGAGTTCCTGACTCGTACTTACTTTACCGGCTCAGGTACGAGCCCAAAAAGGATGATCTTTTTGTGGCCCGCGAGCCGTCTGTCCCTGAGTAGCAGGTGGCTATTCCCCCTCAAGTGCTCGATGCCGGTACAAGGGCGATGGCCAAGACTTCTCGAGACGCCAGCTCCACCCCGCCCGATGTTATAAAATTTTTTGAATCGCCCTCATTCACAGAGTCCATGTTTGATGAAGCCCGAGTGACGAAGGAGCGATCCAACGAGGGGGTCCATAGAGCAGACAATCCCCTTCGTTGCTTCTTTGATTGTGTGGACTCAACCGCCTGGAAGACGTCACCGGGTTGGGTGACTCAGAGGTTCCGAGGAAACGTTCATCCTTAGAGGTTGGTGGGCTGAACTTGAGCCCGAGTTTGATTAACCGGGTCCCCGCCTCGAGCATGGATACTTGCCGGAAGCGATCAGTTGTTATCATCATTCGAAGGATGCTCAGGTTCTTTTCACCTCTGTCGGGATAGCTAGTTACCTCCGGTGCCTGGTAACCGAAGATGATTAGGAAAAAATGAACGAGGTGGATGCGCCATGCTTGTTCAATGAAGCACAACAGGCGCTGAACCGGGTAAGATGTTATCACACTTTTTCATCTTCGGATTCAGATTTTTAGGACTCTAATGCCTTTTCCTTTCCTCTTTTTGCAGGTCTCGGTGCTTCACCATGAAACCTTCCTCTGGTACCGGGATGAGCTTAACCAACTCGAGGCTGAAGTCAAAGATCTTGCTGAGAAGAGAGACGTGTATAAGCTTCTCAGCAAGCAACGCAAAGGAGAAGTCAAGAACCTTCGAGCCGAGTTTGACGCAGCTCAGAAAGAACATGCCAACCTGGTGGAAAAGGTAAAGATTTTTGAAGTTAGTGATGACGAGCTAGTCATGTAAATGAATGGTTAAAACCCGTAGGTCTAGCAGAAGCTTGATCGGATTGACTAACTTCGAGCCGAGATAGAAGCGGTCAAGGCCGGGGCTAAAGAGTGGAAAGAAAAAATGGACCTAATGGCTCGGAGAAGGAGACTTTCCGGGAGAAAATGGCTTCGATGGAGGTACAAATTCGAGCGGCGAGGGAGAAAACTAAGTCTCAATCCCAAAAAATCGAAGACCTCCAATCTCAACTGGGCTCGGCCGTTACCGAACAAGATACCCTTGACAATGAGCTTAAAAAAACCAAGTCAGTGGCAGAAATAACCAGGGTCAATGCTGAAGAGGTGGTGGCCCAGTACAAAGCTGATGCTAAGGCAGCCCAGGACCGCCCGAAACTCATTGTCGAATACGTGAAGTGTAAGTTCTGAAAGGATGCTCTCGAGGAAGTTCATGCCCGGGGTTTTGACCTGTCGACCGAGATTGAAAATGCTAAGAGGCTCGAGGCTAAGGATAAGAAGGTATATCCCGAGGACGAGGAAGGCTCTAAGGGTTCCAGCGGATGCGAGGGCGAAGAAGACCCCGATGGACCAGGTGGCGAAGATCAAGCTTAGGTGCCTTGTATATATATATTTTTTTTATGTATTTTGTTGAGGCCGTTTGGCCTTTGTAAAGATCTTTATATATATATATATATATATATATATATATATATATATAGGCTTTTCCTTTTCCCCTTCAACAATTTTCAAGTTTGTTTCCTTTGGCTTTTTCTAAAAGATTTCAAATGCCTTTGCACGTAGTAATGGGGTCTTGTTCGGAGGTCCGAACAAGGCTTGTTCTCGATGTAATTTTGCTTAAGACTCCTGGGGGCTTGGTATGGCGGGGAGCTTACCCCGAAGTTTTTACTTAGAATTTTTTAGATTATAATTTTGTCGAGGGTAGCCTTTGAACCGGTTCGGAAATTTTGAAGGCCTTATGTTTTGGTTACGGGTTTCGGACATTTTCGAGCTGTTTCTAGGATGGTCGTAGCCTTTTAAGTTCGGGTATTGCCCAATAGGCTTGTTACCCCAGGCTTTAATGCCCGAGCCTTTTGGGATTGCCTAGGACGATAGTCCCCGAGTGGGGGTGGTCGTAGCCTTTAGAGTTCGTGCACTGATAACTAGGAATTTTGACGTGTTTTATGCTCCTTCCTGCTTACGCTTTGATTATAAATTCTTACAAAATAGTCCCAAAAGGCTTATAAATTGTGCTTGATTGCAGGTTTGATCGACAAAGTGACGAAATGTCAAAGATCGGCTCAAAATGAGTGAAACCTGCTCAAGTACCAAAGACAAGGCAAACTCAGGACAAAAAGGCCTAGTGCGGCCGCACTACACTTTGTGCGGTCCACACTAGGGGATTAAGAGAACTGGCAAATCAAGCTTCAAGGCAGTGTGGCCGTATTTAATCTTGTGCGGTCCGCACTGAAAGCTCCGCGGCCGCACTACCATTTTGTGCGGTCTGCGGAGGAGAAGATCAGAGAGATGTCCAGTGCCAACTTCAAACCCATACGGTCCGCGGTCATGTTTGTGCGGACCACGCTAGTTGCCTTCGCGGCCGTGGTCCATTCTGCGTGATCCGCGGAGCCTGAGTTCAGAGATCCAAGACTTCAAGTCTAAGAGCCTAGTGCGGCCGCGGTCCATTTTGTGCGGTCCGCACTGACCCCGCAAGGGCATTTTTTCCAGTTTTTCCAGCTTAATATAAATATAACATTTTTCTATTTTTAGGATATCAGTTATTTCCAGAACAAAGCTGCGTTCGTGAGAAGCTATTGTATAGCCATTTTTGGCATCTTAACTTAGATTTAATGATAGATTCTCTGTATTTATATTAGCTTTTAATTAATATGTCTTGTTCTTCATCTATTTTTCAATTTTATTCTTCAAGCATGAGTAGCTAAACCCATTAGCTAGGGTTGCGGCTCAACCCTAGTGTGGGTAATTGATGGGTGTTGTGATATAAGGTTAGATTGACTATGAATGTTTGTTATTTGGGTCAATTTTATGATTTAATCTATGAATTGGTGGTTGTCAACACTAGTTTGTGCTAAGTTGATTTGTCTCTTCTTGAGAAAGAGAGCCTAAATCTCCAAAATTAACCCAACAAGGAATTGGGATGGACTCAAGAGAATTGATAGTCCCAATTAAAGGGTTAAACCTCGAGAGAATAATTACCCGACTTGAACCCTAGTTGCTTGAGCTAATTTGCCTACCCATTTGGTCTCGAGAGAGTCAATTGGGTAAAATCACTCTCTCTACCTAGAGGTGTGAGAGTGGGTAAAATTGTGCAACGTTTATAGCATATTTCCCCAATCATGTCAATCGAGCCTTAGAAGCATTTACCCGTCAATTAGCTACCTAGGTGAAAGTCACTACCCTAGCGTCTTTCTACCCATTAGATACAACTCTAGCAATTTTCTCATTAGCATAATTTAGTTCTAATTAGTAATTGATAATATTAGTTCGTTAAAGAAAAATTAAAAGATGTTTGTAAGTGACATTTGGAACAATTACACAATCCCAATCTAAATAGATACTCGACTCCATTCCTAGCTCTCTGTGGAAATCGATCCTGACCCACAAATTGGGTAAAAGCTATTGCGACCCTCTCTTCCTACTTTTTAGTAGTGCGGAATAGGTAGTAATCAACTTTTTGGCATCGTTGCCGGGGAGCTAACGGGTTTGGCTATCTATTTAGTTAGTTTTGTGTATTGTTCTTCTTTCCTTCTCTATTACTTACTTGTTTGTATCATTACTCAGGTAGCAACATGGATTTAAACAATGCTAATGACCCTCTTGGAAACGTGATAGCGGGGGAGGAGGTAGATGATCTTGAGCAAGATGAGGTGCCTCTTGCACCTCAAGGTCAACGGAGAGGCTGGAATGCCAATGCTAATCCAAATGACAATATTCCAGACCCTCCCCCGGTTCCTCCAAGAGTGGCTCCGAGAGTATTACCGAACCAGGGCTACGCAAGTGCTATTGTCCCACCCCGAATACGGGCGAGCAACTTTCAGATAACCAATGTGATGTTGACCTTACTTGAGCAGCGTGGGTACTTCACAGGCGCTGCAAATCAAAATGCCTACAAACATCTCAAGGGGTTCGTAGATACATGTTAGGGGAGCAAGCAGACGAATGTGTCCGAGGATGTATTGAGATTGAGAATTTTCCCGTTCTCACTTTGGGGAAAGGCATTGGATTGGATCGAGAGACTATCCAACCATTCCATCACAACTTGAGATGAGTTGGTGGATAAGTTTATTGCCAAATTCTTCTCTCCTAGTCATATGGCGGCACTTCGAGATGAAATATTAGCCTTCAAGCAAGAGCCAAAGGAATCGTTGCAAGAGATTTGGGAGCGGTATAGGATGATGGTGAAGGAATGCCCAAATAATGATATGACCGAGGCTATGATCCAACAAACCTTCTACCGGGGCATAAATACTACAAACCAATGCGTTGTGAACCAATTGGCGGGGGCAATTTTATGAAGCTTTCTTATGATGAGGCATGTGATGTACTTGATGAAATGGCGGACACTTCTTCAGCATGACAGAGTAGAGCAAATGTGCTTTAAGGTGACCCTACGGTTATCCATTTGCACAAAGAATTACATGATCATGGGTAAGCGATAGCTGAGCTTACTACTACGATGAATCAATTGGCTAAGGCACAACTGCAACAAGTTTAGAATCCTCGCCAAGTGAATGCCATGGAGGGTGTTAGTATGCTTGTCAACAAGAGAAGGCAAAGGAGGCAACAAAATCAAGGAAATTCTGAGCAATTTGTTGATGAATATGATGGGTGTCAAAATGATGGTTATGATGACCAAAGTGAAGAGGTACAATATGTCAACAACTATCAAGGCAATAGAGGAAACTCTTCAAACCAACAATGGCGACCCCAAGGAAATTGGGTCAATCAACAACAAAGTGGTGGCAATTGGAACAACAACAACCAAAACAACAATTGGGGTAATCAAGACAACAACCAAGGCAATTGGAATAGAAATAACAACAATTGGGGCAACAACAACAATTAAGGCGGGTGGAACAACAATGGAAACCAAGGCAACCAAGGGCAAGGCTTTCAAAGGCCCCAATGTACCAACAACCGAACAATCCACCCCTTTCCCTTCTCAAGGTCCTAGTTCTTCTGTTAATGATATGAGCATAATTGAAATGATGTTCGAGCAGATGATTAAGAGGAATGCGGATTCGGATGCACAGTTATCTTCTCACAACACCTCTATCCGAAACTTGGAGGTGCAATTAGGCCAAATCTCTCAGTCATTGAATACTCGCCCGAAGGGTGCTCTACCAAGTGATACGGTAGTGAACCCAAAGGGTGGGAACAATCTTGTTATGGCAGTCACAAAAATAAGAGGGGGAGGCAGTGATGCGAATTCCTCTAAACAAAAACATGTCGTGGATGATGATGTTGAGTTGCAAGATGACGAAGTCCCTTTGGTAGTTGAAGATATGGTTGATGAAAAGATGAACAATGAAGTGAGGATTGATATTCAATAAGTCGAGATGGAAACCCAAAATGATGTGAACCCGTCTAGGGAACACATAATTGACATGCCGGAGTCGATTGTACCAAAAGCCAAGGCTCCTTTGCCAAGGCCACCTTCACCTTATCCTCAAAGGCTCGCAAAGCAGAAGAATGATAATCAGTTTATAAAGTTCATTGACATGATGAAGAACTTAGCTATTAATGTGCCTTTGGTAGAGGCACTTGAACAAATGCTGGGTTATGCAAAATTCATGAAAGACTTGGTTACAAAGAAGCGTTCTATGGATTGTGAAACTATAAAGATGACTCACCAAGTTAGTACTATATTGCATTCAATGGCCCCGAAGCTTGAAGATTCTGGTGCTTTCACCATACCTTGCACCACTGGGAGTGCGGATTTTGCCAAGTCTCTATGTGACTTCGGAGCTAGTATCAATTTAATGCCCTTCTCGGTTTTCAAAACTTTGGGTATCAGGAAACCTAGGCCAACTTCAATGAGACTTCAAATGGCGGATCGATGGATGAAACGATCTTTGGGAATTATTGATGATGTACTTGTCCGGGTGGACAAATTCATTTTGCCGGCTGACTTTGTCATTTTGGATTGTGAAGTGGACTATGAGGTTCCTATTATCTTGGGCAGACCTTTCCTTGTAACGGGGAAGGCATTGGTTGATGATGAAGCGGGTGAGCTCACTTTTTGAGTGGGAGATGAAAAGGTCGTTTTCCATGTTTGAAAATCTATGAAGCAACCCAATAACACCGAGGTGTGCTCATTTGTAGACCTTGTCACAGTTGTGATTGTGAATGATACCAGTACTATGATCAACGTGGAGGATCCTATTGAGGCCGTGCTATTAAATCTTGATATCAATGAGGACACAAGTAGAGTGGAGTGCGTGAATGCATTACATGGGATGAGCTCTTATTCTTATGAGCCTAGAAAATTGTCTTTGGATCTTGAAAACTAGAAAACTCCACCAAAAAAACCATCAATTGAGGAGCCACCGGTGTTGTAGTTGAAACCACTTCCTCCACACCTCAAGTATGAATTCCTGGGCTCAAATTCTACTTTACCAGTTATTTTTTCTTCTTGCCTTACTAACATGCAGGTTGAGGCCACTTTGGCAGTTCTTCAAAAGCGGAAAAGGGCAATTGGATGGACTCTAGATGACATTCGGGGAATAAGCCCCGCATTTTGTATGCACAAAATTATCTTGGAGGATGATGCAAAGCCTTCCTTGGAGCATCAAAGAAATTGAATGAGGCGATGCAAGAAGTGGTGAAAAAAGAAGTGATCAAATGGTTGGATGTCGGGGTTGTGTACCCCATTTCTGATAGCTCGTGGACTTCTCTAGTGCAATGTGTACCGAAGAAGGGTGGTATGACTGTGGTGACCAATGACAACAATGAACTTATTCCTAAACAAGGTGACCCGAAAGGACCATTTCCCATTGCCATTCCTTGACCAAATACTTGATCGTCTCGCGGGGCGTGCTTTTTTATTGCTTTTTGGATGGTTACTCGGGGTATAATCAAATCTTAATTGCCCCTGAGGACCAAGAGAAGACCACCTTTACTTGTCCGTATGGAACCTTCGCTTTCTCTCGAATGCCGTTCGGATTGTGTAATGCTCCGGCAACATTCAAAGATGCATGATGGCTATTTTCACCGACATGGTAGAAGTTATATTGGAGGTCTTCATGGATGATTTCAGTTTGGTTGGTGATTCCTTTGAAGAGTGTTTGGGTAATTTGGATAGAGTGTTGGCCCGATGTGAAGACATAAACCTCGTACTCAATTGGGAAAAATGTCATTTTATGGTTGAAGAGGGTATAGTGTTGGGACACAAAATTTCAAAACGAGGGATTGAAGTTGATAAAGCCAAGACAAAGGTGATTTCAAGGCTTCCTCCCCCCATTTCTGTCAAAGGGGTGAGGAGTTTTCTTGGGCCGACGGGTTTTTATCGGAGGTTTATAAAAGATTTTTCAAAAGTGGTACACCCCTTGTGCAAGTTGCTAGAAAAGGATGCAAAGTTTGTGTTCGATGAGGGATGTATGCAAGCATTAGAGCTTCTCAAGCTTAAGTTGATCACTACCCCGATCATTACCGCACCAAATTGGAGCTTGCCTTTCGAGCTCATGTGTGACGCAAGTGACGTTGCAGTTGGGGCTGTTTTGGGTCAAAGGGTTAACAAGATGTTTCATCCGGTGTACTATACAAGCAAGACCATGAATGAGGCTCAAAGTAACTATACAGTCACCGAGAAAGAGTTGTTGGATATAGTATTTGCAATGGAAAAGTTTCGTCCGTATCTAATGGGGGCCAAAGTTATAATGCACATCGATCATGCCGCCCTTAGGTATTTGATGACAAAGAAAGACTCCAAGGCAAGATTGATGAGATGTGTGTTACTACTTCAAGAGTTTGATCTAGAAATTATGGACCAGAAAGGTAGTGAGAATCAAGTGGTGGACCACTTGTCCCGTTTGGAGGAGGAGGGGAGGCCTTGTGATGGCCTTGAGGTCAATGATTTATTTCTCGACGAACAACTCCTTGCGGTGTCAATGAATGATATGCCATGGTTTGCTGATGTTGCCAATTACCTTATGACTGGAGTAATCCCGTGTGAGCTCTCTTCTAACCAAAAGAAGAAGCTCAAGCGGGATAGTTTAGATTTGTATTGGGATGAGCCATATTTGTTCAAGATTTGCACGGATGGTATTTTTCTTAGATGTGTCCCAGAGGAAGAACTGTAAGCACGTGATTTTTTCCCTATATGAGAATTGCTCCCAAAAATTCAAAATAAAATGATTTTTCTTGGTATGCAATTTTGAGTATTTTTGTGATATTTTTCGTATTTGTCTGTGTTTGCTTATTTGTTAAATTAATAAAAAAATATAAAAATATGTCGCATTTTGCATGTAGGATTTAATTCTACAATTGTTAGTAATTAAATTAGTTTTACAAAAATTAAAATTACAAAAAAAAATAGGCATCTTTTGCATTTTTAGCATTTAATGTCCAAATGAACAATTTTATGCTTAATTATTACCTAATTGTGCGTTAATTGTTATTGGGAGTTAATTTGCGATTTTATAACTTAATTTAGTTCTTAATAATAATTTAAGTATTTTTATAATTTAGTTTTAGAAAATAAAAGAAGAAAAGATAACAAAAATACAAATAAAAATCGGATTGGGCCACTTCTTCAATTTTCAACCCCAGGCCCAAACAATTGTCCACGACCCAGTCCACTTCACACGGGTCGACCCGGTCCGCCCCATTAACCCAATACCCAACCCCTTTCTTCATTTTTTTGGTCTAAACACAAAAACAAAACAAAAATAACAAAAACCAAAAACCCTAAAACACTAACTCATCCTCCTCCTCTCTTCATCCTCTCAAAACTCCAAGCTCACAACCATGGCTTCCCTTACCTTACTCTTCGTCTACTCAGAACAACCAACGTCACCACCATCCACGTCGACCTCCCCATCTGCTTCGCCGGAAAACCCTTGGCCAAAATGGAAGGAAAACCCATCGCCATGGATGCCATGTTTTGTGTGTTTGCTACTGGTTCATTTTCCTCAGCCTGCTCCAGCAGTGTCACTGCTGTTTGCTCCGTCGTCTCTGAGCTTTGCCATCGTCGTTCATGGCGGCACTGCCTTCCCGCCATTGACGCTGCTCGACTAGTCGAGCTTTCGTTGCGGGGTGCTGCTTTCTACTGTCGTTTCTGAGCTTTCGTTGCCTTCCCGCCATTTATGCTTTGCGTTGTCATCAACAAAGCAGGCTGCTTCAGGCTTTGCCATCGTCGTCCATGGTGGCTGCCTTCATCTTCTTCGCAACATCCAGTCTGCACTGCCCCGTCCCCAGCTGTCGCGTCTTTGTTTCACTACTGCCCGTCCAGTCGAGCAAGCATCGACGACTCGGGGTGCTGCTGCCTTCTGCTTCGTTTTCAAACGATGCCAAACGACCATCTCCTTTGGTCATCCGTTCGTGGTCGTCTGCGGCATCAGGTTATCGTGGGGCGATACTCGTTTCCGGACAGATTGTTTCCATCCAAGTTCATCGTCATTTGTTCGATGCTTTGGTCGTCAAAACAGTCCGTACGTAATTCGTTCGATCCGGTTAGTAGATTTGAGTTTTATTTTGTCCGTATCTTGTTTCGATATTTCTCGAATCTAAAATCAGTAGATATTTGATTTTTGGCTTTGTTCATGTTCATGTTCATGTCTATCGTTTGAATTAATTAGTTTTGTTCATGTGCTTTGTTAAATTAATTTTTTAGATTTCAAATGAAAGATTAATTAGTTGTTTTTCATGTTTGTATTATTGTTTAAATATTTGTTAGTTTGTTAGATTCAAATTGAAATTTAAATAATTGTTTTTTCAATTTGTTTCATGTTGTTATGTATTTTCCAGAAATTATTAGTTTGTTTGAGCCATGTGAATCCGTCATGTTTTTTGCTTAAAGATAGATTTAATTCATGTTCTTCTTGGTTTGAAGTTCATGTGTAAATTCAGTGATTTAATGTGAGTTTATGTTTGTTTGTGATTTGCTTGATTTAATTTAAATCATGCATATTGTTGTTTGTATTGTTGTGTTCTTGCTCATACATTCATGGTCTAAATTAACCAGGATTGGTTCCCGATATGGTTAATTCATTCCATTGATTTTGAGTTGTTGTTGTTCATCGTGTTCATATAATTGTTGTTGAAGATTGTTGAGAAATTGGTCATCTTGACTATATTTTGGTCAAGTTATGATTAATTGAGTGTTTAGAGCTGATGGGGGTAATTTGGTAAATTGCAATCCGTTCAGGGGTAGATTTGTAATTGCAATAAGGTCGGAGGGGTAGTTTGGTAATTGAACATTATTTTGATTCTTTATGTTAAGCATGGGGGACAAATATAATGGGGTGGGGTTTTTGATGTACTTGTTTAATATAATGGGGGACAAGACAAAACATAATGGGGAGGAATCTTGTACTTGTTTAATGTAGGCATGGGGGACATATTGTAATGGGTTGGTAATGTGACATTTATTTAATGTAGGCATGGTGGACAAAGTTTTAAAATAAAGAAGCCATTTGATAGTGGGACAAAGCATGCCATTGGGGGAATAATTTGGGTTTAGGAATTCAAGGCAAAGTCTTGCTATAAATATAGAGTCATTTCTTGACATTGAGGAGAAGACTAGAGAGTTTTAAGAAGGATTTTTGGGGGAGAGAAAAAGAGTTGAATATTATTGAGAGGATTTTTAGAGAGAGTTGACAGATTCTTTTACACTTGAGAGTTGACATACTTTTATACTTGAGAGAGTTTGTGATAGTAAAAGAGAAAGACAATTTGAACTTTCACTCGAACAATTCTGTTTGTTTTTCTTCGAGTGTTATTCAAAAGTCAGAAACTACTGCATCTCGTATCTTTTCTCTCTTCTGCTTTGACTGCGATTGAACTTTTGCACTGCTGAGTTTTCAATCTGTTACTGGGTTATTCTACTGGTTGTTACTGGTTTTGCGGTGTTGCTGAACCTGTTGTTGCCGCGTTATTACTGTTGCTGACTCCTACTTCTTTTGTTCTTGTACTGCTGTTTCCAGGTACACATTTGTACACTCTTGGCTTGAAGCGAAAAAATGAAATATTAATCAGGCTCCTGTTCCTGTTGAATTCTTTTGTTTGGATCTGTGTTTGAATATTAATTTTCCTCTCTTTGTATAAAAATGTAGTCGATTAATTAATGAGTAATGAGGCTGCATATGTATGATTTCTTCATCTAATAATGCTAGTTTAAATTACTTGAAGAATAGTTAATCGGCTTTGATATTATTGTGTATCCCTCTCATGTTCCAGCATTAGTAAATAATAGAGTATAAAAATGAAAGCAGTTTTTCTTTGTACAAACTCGATCGCAATTTTCCAATCGCATTAGCCGTAAACTAATAACTAATAGGTTACGTTTTCAGCATGTAAATAATTAAGAGATTTTCTTTTATTTTTAGAGACAAACTTAATAGAAAATATAGTCACTATAGGTTTATCCTTTAAAATAAAAATGAGACGAGCCTCGCCAAATAAATCACAAACCGCCGGGGCCCTCAATAAAATACATAACCATTGACTAGACTTTGGATTTGGTCGTTTAATGAACCTTCACGGCCTCTTCCTAAAATAACAATACGCTAGTTGCTTTAGGCGTACCTTTAATAATTTAACCTTCTTAAACTCGGGTGCACATTGATGTGACCCGAATCCAAATCTCAACGGAGTCGAAATGTGTTAACAACTACGGGTGCATTGATTGTGACGTGGTTCGAGATGCATTTTCATGACGTTGCAATTCTATAAAAATAAATGATAATAATAAAAGCACATAAGTCACAACATGTATTTAAATCCGATATTTAGCCATTATAACAATTTAAGCGACCGTGCTAGAACCACGGGATTCGAGGGTGCCTAACACCTTCCCTCGGGTCAACAGAATTCCTTACTTAGAATTTCTGGTTCGCAGACTTCATTTGGAAAAGTCGAAAATTTCCTCGATTTGGGATTCAAGATAAACCGGTGACTTGGGACACCAAAAGCCAAACCTTTCCCAAGTGGCGACTCTGAATTAAATAAATAATCTCATTTCGAATATTGTCACTTAAATTGGAAAAACTCTCCTCGCGCATTTATCCTTCGGGGCGGGCGCGCAAAAAGGAGGTGTGACAAGAACAATTGAGTATCTTAGAGGCTTGCCATTCTTCACCCTATGGTGGCCATCATGGTGCGGTGAGGACTGCCTCGAAAGTTCTTAGTTGTGGATTCTATTGGCCCACCTTGTTCAAAGATGCGGGTGATTTTGTGATGAGGTATGATGATTGCCAAAGAGCGGGTGGAATTTCAAAAAGGTATGAGATGCCTCTCAATACCATTCTTGAAGTGGATATCTTTGATGTTTGGGGCATCGATTTCATGGGTCCATTTGTTAGCTCTTGTGGGAATACTTACATTCTAGTGGCGGTTGACAATGTCTCAAAATGGGTTGAAGCCGTGGCTTTGCCTAACAATGAAGCCCGGAGTGCTGTTGCATTTCTAAAAAGAGCATCTTCACAAGGTTTGGCACTCCTCATGCGATTATTAGCGATGGGGGGTCTCACTTTTGCAATAAAGCTTTTGAAATGTTGCTTTCCAAGTAAGGTGTCAATCATAAGGTTTCGACTCCTTATCATCCTCAAGCTAGTGGTCAAGTGGAAGTCTCCAATAGAGAAATCAAAAGTATTTTGTCAAAGACGGTCAATGCAAATAGGACCGATTGGTTGAAGAAGTTGGATGACGCTCTATGGGCTTATTGGAAGGCTTACAAAACTCCAATTGGGATGTCTCTGTATCGGTTGGTGTTTGGGAAAGCATGCCATCTTCTGGTTGAGTTAGAGAACAAGGCCTTGTGGGCTTTGAGGAAGTTGAACCTTGAATGGGATGTTACAGCTAATCTTCGTGTTAAACAACTCAATGAACTATATCGATTTAGATTCCATGCCTACTCCAGTTCGTCCTTGTATAAGGACAAGATGAAGTACCTTCATGACAAATATGCTCGTGGAAAGGAGTTCAATGTAGGTGATTTGGTTCTCTTGTTCAACTCTCAGTTACGTCTGTTTCCGGGAAAGCTCATATCCAAATGGAGTGGACCATTTGAAGTTGTGTTTGTGACCCTTTTTGGTGCTCTTGATTTGAAAAACAAAAATGGTGAAGTCTTCAGAGTTAATGAGCACCGGGTCAAGCATTATCTTGGAAAGTTTGATGACAGCCACATGGTGGCGCTCCTTCATCTCAAGTGATGTGGTGGTAACATGCGTCGTGCCGCAACGTTAAATCAGGCGCTTCTTGGGAGGCAACCCATGTCTTTTTCTTCTTGTTTTCTTTGATTTTCTTTGTAGTGTAGGATTGATTTTTGTGCTAATTGGTTGTGAGATGTTGCAGGGTTATGTTGATGTTGTGTAAGACATGATGGAAAAATAGAACAAGTCTTTGAAGTTGCCAGTGCTGCCGCACTACACTTTGGTGTGAGATAATGTGAGGACTCTCTGAAGTTTGCCACCGCGGCTGCATCACATTTCGTGCGGACCGCGGTGGACCTCTGCGTCCGCGGTCTGTTTTGTGCGGATCGTAGAGGTTGCCTTCTCAGTCTTTTTCTAAATAAAACCCAGCGGACCGCGGTCCAGTTTGTGCGGCCGCGCTGGTAGGTGAGTATGGTCCTAGTAGTTTTTCAATAAATAGACCCCAGGGACCCCTGTTTACACTTTTCGCAAATTTTACACTCATAGAGACTAAACACTGTTCATCTTGAGCCTTGACCATGATTGCTTGTTTTCATTGCCTTGTTTACATTCTTCTTACAACCTGGTACATTAACTTTCCCCTTTGCTTGTTAATTTTGTTTATTATAGTTAATCCTTCAATTTTTTTCTTTTCTTAGCATGTATTTCTTCCATCTCTCGTATCCTCTTCACTAGATTAGTTAGATTAGTTAATTGCTAATTTAATTAGGCTTAGATAGTACAAAATGGACTAGGTAAACATATGGAAACATCAATTAGGGACAAATTTAGGCTTAAAAGCAAAAATCTTGAACCCTAACTCAGTTCCATATTTGGGCACCCTCTGCGAACTGCGGTCGAGTTTGTGCGGTCCGTGGTGCCCTAGTACGGTCCGCATTACCACTTTGTGCTGACCGCGGTGATGAACTTATGCAAGGTGACCTTAAGCTCAGTGCCACTGCATTTTATGCGGTCCGCACTGGCCCACCGCGGCTACGGTACTACTTTGTGCGGTCCGCGGTGGTCAGATTCTGAGGAGGGTATTCTAAGTCCCACCCCTGTGCGGACCGCGGTTGTTTCTGTGCAATCTGCGGTGGTCTTAGTGCGGCCACACTCCTTTTTGTGCGGTCCGCACAGGCCATGTTCTGCAACTATTTCTGCAATTGTGTTATTCTGTTCTACAATTCTTACTGCACTAATATCTCACTGTCTCTGCTGATACTAACAAAGTTAGATGCTTTTGCTTGCAAACAATGGTTACTCAAAAAGGAAGAGGCTCAAAACAACCCGGGATAGGTGAATCCTCCCGGAGAGGCAAGGGCCAGAAGATGATCCAATGCACTTCCCAAGTGAGAGAAAGTATTAAAAAGTTGCGGAAAGCTATAAAAGCTACTGATAGAGCTTGTGACTAGTCGGGGAGTGAGTAAATACCTTCCCAGGATTTTTCCTCGGATTCTGTGCCCGAATATGTCCCTGATTGGCCCAGGAGAATGAGATTGACTGATGATACTCCTCCACACACACCCACTGCCCAAACAGCAGATCATGTCTCCACTGAGTCATCTGAGGGCTCAGCAGCCGGCAGTGGCGAGTACTCCACCTCCCCCACAGCTTCATTATCCGGGGAGAGTGTAGGAGGATGTGATGAGGGAGATGAGGAGGTACTTAAGGGGGTGAACCTCAGGTTGGGGGGATTGCCTGTACTAGGAAACTTGAAGTGTGGGAAGACAGGTTTGTAAGCCAAGTAGAATACCACAAATTGAGGGAGTGGTGGCCGGTGCGAAAACAGATTTTGGAGAGAAGTTTCATAGATAGAGATATTCTACCCCTAAACCCCGATGTGCATAGACAGTTTAGAACAAGAGTGAGGTGGGAGCACTTTATAGATGACTGCGGGGATGCAAATGAACACTTGGTCAATGGGTTTTAATGTAATGTGGCCCACATCGTCAAGGGCTCCAAAGTGACTAAGGTTCGAAACAAAAAGGTGTTGTTCGACGGGAAGTCTCTGAATGAATATTTGGGCTTCAATGAGGAACATGAGTCTCTCTATATGGAAAAGCTGGAGATGGGCAAGGAGGTCCGTCCATGGTTAGCTCAGTACCTGGCAATCCCAGGTACCTTTCCGGAGTGGTTGACTATTGGGGTAAAGATACTACGGAAGACTCTTAACTTTGAGGCGAGGGGTTGGGAGATGTTTATATGCAGCCGATTGGACCCCACTACCCATGATCAGACTCTACCTCTCCACCGGGCTGTCCTAGTTGCTTCCATCATGGCAGGGTACCCCATCAATGTGGGGAATGTGATGTACCGCATCATCTCTCTTGTGGGTACTCAGACTGACAAGAACTACCCTTTCCCCAACACCTTGACCATGTACTTCAGAGATTTGAAGGTAGAAAAAAGGCGGTTTGACATCAAGGTAAAGGCTACAACCCCATTCTCATGGTATAGTCTGAGGGGACCAGACAACCCCAAGGACAAGAGCTACAAGGCACCCGCTTCTGCCCCAATTGGCCAGTCTGAAGAGCCAGTTGTGGTAGAGGCCCCCATTGAGCCTGCCTCCACCTCTATTGAGATGCCTCCCGGACCATCCACTTCATATATTCCTCCAGGCCCTTCCACATTAGCGGGCCCAGAGATTCCATCTACTTGGGCCCATCCTATCACTACCCACCGGCTGAGCCAGGCGCTTCAGAGTTTAAACAACTAGATGTATACTACGTCATCCAAGTTGTCTACCTTGACCTTTACCATTGCAACTCAGTCAACCTCTCAGCCAGCACAAGTCCCACAGTCTATAGAGGATGCCTTGAAGAAGATAATTGAAAACCAGGAGAAGATCCTCAGTACCCAGGCTGATTTGGCAAAGGTAGTGGATTCACATGGCAAGGCTCTGAAGGAGCTTGCCAAGGAGCACAAGAAGGTGCGCAAGACATGGGCTTCCAAGGAGTTCGTGAAAG
This sequence comes from Nicotiana sylvestris, assembly GCF_000393655.2. Classification (NCBI taxonomy): domain Eukaryota; kingdom Viridiplantae; phylum Streptophyta; class Magnoliopsida; order Solanales; family Solanaceae; genus Nicotiana; species Nicotiana sylvestris. Next base: position 16,219,753 of record NC_091066.1, on the reverse strand, counting down.
AGCTAAGGGCGGATGTGGATAGACTGAAGGCAGGCCAGCTGCCTTTAGACTTATTGTTTGAGGACCCAGCTCTAGCAGCAATGCCAGCAGTAGAGCCACAGCAGGAGCAGGAGCAGCGACCTCCGAAGAGGAGGAGGATGATCCCGAGCGCAGATGATGCCATCATCTAGTTGGCGGACCCACCAGAAGCTTCCTCCAGTCAGCCACATGATGTATCTGATACACAGCCTGCCCAGGTCCAAGCCTAGGTCCCAGCAGCTGAGCAGCAAGATACCGGGATCCAGTCTAAGGTTCTCGAACATACAGAGGACCCAGGGACCACCCATGATCTGATACAGGCGGACACGGATTAGGGAGTCTTCATATCCTTCCTCTATTTTATTTTTGGTGCTTAGTTGATTTAGTTGGCATTGAGGACAATGCTAGCTTTTATTTGAGGGGGTGCGCCCTTTATCTTTGGATAACTGTATATATATTGATTTAGTTTATGCTTTCTTGATTTTCATTTGGACTGTATATAATCTTACACTTAGTTATTTTTATCGCACTTTTTATTTTTCATTTGGTCTGTATATAAAGTTACATCATTGTATATATTCATTCCCCATTGTATATTCATATCCCGTATTGTATATATTCTTTCTATTTTCGCAAAATTTTTCATTTTGTTTCGTTTTTGGTGCTTTCAATAAACCTTTGGTTTTCTTAAAGCCACGATTCTTTCCAAAGGTGGAGTATTGTGTGAACCGAGTGACTCTTCCCGATGATGGATGGCGTGACAATCTTCTTATGGATTTGAGTCTGTTTTGTTTTTGTTTTTGGTAGTTTATAGTTAAGGGTACCTCAAGCAAAGCATCACTTGGGCCTAACATAATTGGCTTTGATCCCATGGTCAAAGACAAAATGTTGTGTTTAGGATGGTGAAAGTCATGACCTTGAGACTCTTATGTTAACCAACAATCATCAAGCCGTCTTTCGGGACCATTGTGTGCTCAAATCGTATCTAAGGTTGTTGTGGGCCTCCGACTATATGTCTTTAGCAATCATTTAGCTCGTGTGGTGAAAAATCGAATTGCGAGTCCAAGTCCCGAGTCATTGGTCTAGAACTTGCCTTGAATGTTTGTTGAGGTGAAATCTTAGGTGAAATATGACTTGAGAAGTGATTATAGGCTCTCCTTGATCCAAATGATAGTTGAACAATTCTATAGCCTACCAATGATATGATCCCTAGTAAACCCTTTTGAGCCTTAAACCTTTTTCTTTCAGAAACCATGATACAAGCCTATACCCTTTCTAAAAGATACCCTCTCTTGGAACCCGATCTTTCCTTGAGCACATGGCAAAAATATAAGTTTGGGGAGAGATACGAGGAAGGGAACGAAGTGGTAAAAGTAACAAAAGCGAAGAAAAGGAAAGGCAATGAAAAAGAAAGAAAAGAAAAAGACAAAAAGAAAGCCCAATATGAAAAAGAAAAAAAAGGGATTCAAGAAAAGCAAAAGAGAAAAAGGTGTGAAAAGTTGAAAAAGGAGAAACGTTTTGAATTGCATGAGAAAGAGTGACAGTGTGTCTCTATAACCCCTTAGAAAGAAGTAAGATGACTCAAAGAGTCAAGAGAATTGTGCCAAATGAATCAAAAGAAGTGCTTAAGGGAAGATGGAACCCACTTAGATCTAAACATGTCCTACCCTGAACCAAAAGGATTCACAATGACTCCACAAAAGCCCTATATGATCTTGAGTTGAATGAAGCTTGCATTAGTGGATACTTACATGAGGGGCAAGCATATGGTACTTAGAGCTGGACTTGTGACCTTTCCTTGAGAGAGATGAGTGAATTCCCATTGACCTCGGTTTGTGTGCTAATACTCTAAAAGGTGAGGTTTGCTTAGGGAGAGTTGAGGATATGTGAGTTTGGATTCCACAATGACCGAAGTAATTGAGAGAGTTTTTTGATGTAATAAGTCAACTCTTGATGTTCTTGTGTCACACTTGATCCATGGTTTATCAAAGGTTAAATGTTGTTAATGATTCATTCGCATTGAGGGCAATTGTTAGTCCAAAGTGATGCTTGTTGAGGTTACTTTAGGATAGCTGAAAATACTTGGATTTTTCCTTAAGGGGTGGGTCTTATTTTGTTTGCTTGAGGACAAGCAAAAGCTTAAGTTTGGGGGAGTTGATAACTAGGTATTTTGACGTGTTTTATGCTCTTTCCTACTTACGCTTTAATTATAAATTCTTACAAAATAGTCCCAAAAGGCTAATAAGTTGTGCTTGATTGCAAGTTTGATCGACAAAGTGACGAAATGTCAAAGATCGACTCAAAAGGAGTGAAACCTTCTCAAGTACCAAAGACTAGGCAAACTTAGGACAAAAAGGCCTAGCGCGGCCGCACTAGGCCTTGTGCGGTCCGCACTAGGGGATTCAAAGAACTGGCAAATTAAGCTTCAAGGCAGTGCAACCGCATTCAATCTTGCGCGGTCCACACTGAAGGCTCCGCGGCCGCACTACCATTTTGTGCGGTCCGCGGAGGAGAAAATCAGAGAAATGTCCAGTGCCAACTTCAAACCCATACGGTCTGCGGTCATGTTTGTGCGAACCGCGCTAGTTTCCTCCGCGGCCGCAGCCCATTCTACGCGGTCCACAGAGCCTGAGTTCAGAGAGCCAACACTTCAAGTCCAAGAGCCTAGTGCGGCCGCGGTCTATTTTGTGCGGTCCGCACTGACCCCGCAGGGGCATTTTTGTCCAGTTTTTCTAACTTAGTATAAATAGAACATTTTTCCTTTTTTAGGGTATTAGTTATTTCCAGAACAAAGCTGCGCTCGTGAGAAGCTATTGTGTAGCCATTTTTGGCATCTTAACTTAGATTTAACGATAGATTCTCTATATTTACATTAGCTTTTAATTAATATGTCTTGTTCTTCATCTATTTCTCTATTTTCTTCTTCAAGCATGAGTAGCTAAACCCACTAGCTAGGGTTGTGACTCAACCCTAGTGTGGGTAATTGATGGGTGTTGTGATTTAAGGTTAGATTGACTATGGGTGTTTGTTATTTGAGTCAATTTTATGGTTTAATCTATGAATTGGTGGTTGCCAACACTAGTTTATGCTAAGTTGACTTGGCTCTTCTTGAGAAAGAGAGCCTAAGTCTCCAAAATTGACACAACAAGGAATTGGGATAGACTCAAGAGAATTAATATTCCCAATTAAAGGGTTAAACCTCGAGAGAGTAATTACCCGACTTGAACCCTAGTTGCTTGAGCTAATTTGCCTACCCATTTAGTCTCGAGAGAGTCAATTGGGCAAAATCACTCTCTCTACCGAGAGGTGTGAGAGTGGGTAAAATTGTGCAATGGTTATAGTATATTTCCCCAATCATGTAATCGAGCCTTAGAAGCATTTACCCGTCAATTAGACACCTAGGTGAAAGTCACTACCCTAGTGCCTTTCTACCTATTAGATACAACTCTAGCAATTTTCTCATTAGCATAATTTAGTTCTAATTAGTAATTGATAATATTAGTTTGTTAAAGAAAAATCAAAAGATGTTTGGAAGTGACATTTGGAATAATTACACAATCCCAATCTAAATAGATACTCGACTCCATTCCTAGCTCCCTGTGGAAATCGATCCCGACCCACAAATCGAGTAAAAGCTATTGAGACCCTCTCTTCCTACTTTTTAGTAGTGCGGAGTAGGTAGCGATCAGGCACTGCCTAATACGATTTGAGCACATGGGCTTTGACAGCCCGAGCCATCTGAGTTTGCCTTGGACGATAGTCCCTGAGTGGGGTTGATCTTTTGGATTCGGACAGAGTTGGCCCATGGGCCCGATGTCCTTAAGGAACAAAATGCAGTAGTTTTTAAAAGACAAAATATGTATATGCAAGGTAGGAACTTTCTTTTATTTCTGTGCACAATATACCAAATTGCAAATGTGTACAAGCTTCATGTTATGGCTTAAGTGTTCTATGTGGGGATGGTTCATTTGACCGTTTGGCCCTTACAATAAATCCTACCCATCAAACCCAGACTGTTCAAACACAGAGTTCCCTTCCATGCTAAAATCATTATCCGAGGGTGATGGACCCCCAATATTTGAGGCCGATCATAGAAAGGGCTCAGTTTCTGTTGATGTGATCCTTGGCTCCGGTTCATAGCCGGTCTTCAATTCTAAGTTAGCACGATCCACTGTTGCCTCGTTAAAATCTTTTATAGAAAACTCATTTGGGATAAAACCGGTTCAAGGAAAAAAGAGTAAGACGCGTGCTTTTAGGCCTAAAAGTCGCATCATTCCTTGAACGTTACCTGCAAGTGTCAGTCTAATTCGTAATATATGTAAATAAAAGAAATGAATGGGGTCGTACTTAGTAGTACTATCATTTTAAGTGGGTTATGTTCCAGTTGTTTGGTAGCCGCTCACCATTCACTGCTTCGAGTTTGTATGATCCTTTGCTGGTGATTTCGATAATTCGATCTGGACCTTCCCAGTTTGGTCCAGTTTCCCTTCGTTCGGGTTCCGGGTGCTCAGTGTCACCTTTCTTAGCACCAAGTCCCTGACATTGAAGTGTCGAAGGGTGGATCTCCGATTGTAATACCTTTCGATCTGTTGTTTTTGGGTGGCCAACCGGATGAGGGAGACCTCACGCCTCTCGTCCAACAGTTCTAGGCTCGTACTTAAGGCTTCGTTGTTTGACTCTTCAGTTGCATATTGGAACGTAAGGCTCGGTTCTCCTACTTCGATTGGTATTAGTGCTTCGGCACTGTCGGCCAACGAGAACGTAGTGTCCTTGGTATTGAATCTCGAGGTCGTACGATATGCCCATAGGGCTTTGAGCAAAATTTCCTTCCATTTTCCTTTGGCGTCGTTCAACTACTTCTTAAGGTTTTGGAGTATGGTTTTATTCGTAGATACCGCCTGGCTGTTCCTACCAGGGTGATAAAGTGTTGACAATATCCTTTTGATCTCATGGTCCTCGAAAAATTTGCTCACCTTATTGCCAATGAACTATTTCCCATTGTCGCACACGATCTCGGTCGGCATTCCGAACATGCATATTATGTGGTTCAAAATGAAATCAATAACTTTTTTCTCCCTGACTATCTCAAATGTCTAGGCTTCCACCCACTTAGAAAAATAGTAAATCATAAATAATATAAATTAAGCATTATTAGGCGCCCATGGTAGGGGACCAACGATTTCCATTGCCCATTTCATAAATGGCCAGGGTGACAAAACCGAATGTAGTAGCTCCCCTGGCTGGTGAACCATCGGTGCATGCCTTTGACATCCATCACATTTTTGTACAAACTCCATTGCATCTTTTTCCATGTTGATCCAATAGTAGCCGACTCTGATTACCTTACGAACCAACGATTTGGCACCCGAATGGTTCATGTAAGTGCCTTCGTGGACTTCTCTCAAAATATATTCGGTATCTCCCGGTCATAGACATATGACGAGTGAACCATCAAACGTTCTTCTGAATAAGGTATTATCTTCGGATAGGCTGAACCTGGTCGCCTTTGTGCGCAAAGCTCTTGATTCTTTAGGATCCGAGGGCAACTTCCCAGTCTTTAGGTAATCTATATACTTGTTTCTCCAATCCCAGGTTAATATTGTTGAGTTTATCTCGGCGTGGCCTTCTTCCACTACCGATTTTATGAGTTGTACGACCGTTCTTGAGTTGAATTCATCATCATCCACCGACTATCCCAAGTTAGGAAGAGCATCGGCTTCACTGTTTTGATCCCGAGATACATGTTGCAAAGTACACTCTTTGAACCGATGTAACCAGCTATGGCCACTAGAAGCCGGAGACGCAACCGTGGTCGCGGTAGGGGTAGAGGTGTGGCCCTCACAGCAGCTAGGACTGCACCTGCAGATCCACCAGCCGCCCCAGTTCAGGATCAGGTCCCAGTTGTGGACGCTCCAGTAGCACCAGCTCAGGCACCAGCTATGCCCATTGTGATTCTGGGTCTTCAGGAGGCCTTGGCGTAGATTCTATCAGTTTGCATTGGCCTAGCTCAGGCGGTCTCAATTACTACAGTCGAAGCTACTTCTCAGGCCGGGGGAGGCACTCAGACTCCTGCCACTAGCACAACTGAGCAGGTCGTGCACGGACTTCAAACACCGGGGGCACATCCAGCCTAGTCAGTTGCAGCTGCTCAAGACTATGTAGTTCCTGCCATGCCAGAGGACGAGCAACATAGGTTGGAGAGGTTTGGTAGACTTCAACCTCCGACCTTCAGTGGTGCAGAGGGCGAGGATGCCTAGGGTTTCTTGGATAAGTGTTAGAGGATTCTTCATATAGCAGGTATTATTGAGACCAGTAGGGTCGCTTTCACTGCTTATCAATTTTCTGGAGCTGCCTTCACTTGGTGGAGTCTTTTGAGAGGCGTAGGACTGTTGGTGCCGCACCCCTTACCTAGAAGCAGTTCTCCGTTCTCTTTCTGGATAAGTATGTACTATAGTCTCGCAGAGAGGAGCTGCGCAGGCAGTTTGAGTGGTTGCGTCAGGGAGAGATGACTGTGACACAGTATGAGATGAGAATCTTCGAGTTAGTTCATCATGCTATTTGGTTGGTTCCGACAGATAGAGAGAGGATTAGAAGGTTTGTTGATGGCCTCACTTATCAGCTTCATATTCTCATGGCCAGGAAGAGGGTGACTGGTGCGACTTTTGAGGAGGTTGTATACATTGCTCTTGAGATTGAGCTAGTTCGTTGCTAGGAGTGAGAGGAGATAGAGGCCAAGAGGCCTCGAGGATCTGGTAGTTATAGTGGTGCTCCTTCGAGAGATCAGTTTCAGCACGACAAAGGCCATCCCTTCAGGCATGTTCAACCAGCTTGCCTAGGTTATCGTGGGGCATCATCGGGTCATGGTTCTCACAGTTCTCATCATGGCTAGTTATCACTTAGTGCCCTTCCATCTTAGAGTCCGTCCTGTGCTCCATCAGTTCAGGGCTCTTCTATGCCAGGTGCATCTGCTAGTCATTCCGGTGCTAGGGGTTCCCTTCAGTCCCCTTCTTCAGCACCCGGGAGTTGCTATGAGTGTGGAGAGATGGGTCATATATGGAGTCAGTGTCCTTGTCATCTCGTGGGTCCATCTCAGCAGAGCGGTCAATCATCGGCTTCAGCGCTAGTTACTTCATTATCACCCACCCAGCCAGCTAGGGGTGGAGGTCAGGCAACTAGAGGCCGTCCCAGAGGGGGAGTTCGATTAAGTGGAGGTCAAACCCGTTTCTATGCACTTCCAGCTAGACCCAATGCTATTGCTTTCGATGCTGTCATTAAAAGTATTGTCTTAGTTTGCCACAGAGATGCCTCTGTATTATTTGATCCCGGTTCCACCTTTTCTTATGTGTCATCATACTTTGCTCGTTATTTGGGTACGCCTCGTGAGTCTCTTGTTTCACTTGTTCATGTATCTACTCCGGTGGGCGATAATGTTATTATAGACCGTGTGTACCGATCGTGTGTGGTGATTATTGGGGGTTTGGAGACCCGAGTTGATCTTTTATTATTATGTATGGTGGATTTCGATGCTATTTTAGGCATGGATTGGCTATCTCCGTGTCGTGCTATTCTGGACTGTCATGCCAAGACAGTGACATTAGCTATACCGGGTGTGCCACAGATTGAGTGGCGAGGTCTGACTAATTATGTTCTCAGTAGGGTAATCTCATTCTTGAAGGCCCAGCGTATGGTTTGGAAGGGTTGTTTTTCGTATCTAGCCTTTGTGAGGGATGTCGGTGCAGAGACTCCCAATATTGATTCTGTTCTAGTTGTGAGGGATTTTCCCGATGTGTTTCCTGCAGACCTGTCGGGCATGCCACCGGATAGGGATATTGATTTTGGTATTGACCTGGTGCTGGGCACTCATTCCATTTCTGTTTCGCCGTATCGTATGGCACTAGCAGAGGTGAAGGAGTTAAAGGAGCAGCTTTAGGAACTCTTTGATAAGGGGTTCATTCGACCTAGTGTGTCACCTTGAGGTGCGCCGGTTCTATTTGTGAAGAAGAAAGATGGCAGGATGTGCATTGATTATAGGCAATTGAACAAAGTAACAGTTAAGAACAAGTATCCTTTGCCTCACATTGATGATTTATTCGACCAGCTTCAGGAAACGAGAGTGTTCTCCAAGATTGATCTCCATTCAGGTTATCACCGGTTGAAGATCAGGGACTCGGATATTCTTAAGACAGCTTTCAAGATCTGATATGGTCATTATGAGTTCTTAGTGATGTTTTTTGGGCTGACTAATGCCCCAACAACATTCATGCATTTAATGAACAGCGTGTTCCAGCCTTATCTCAACTCCTTTGTCATAGTCTTCATTGATGATATTCTGGTGTATTCGCGTAGTCAGGAGGAGCACACAGAGCATTTGAGAGTTGTGTTGTAGAGATTTAGGGAGGAGAAGCTTTATGCAAAATTCTCCAAGTGTGAGTTTTGGCTCAGTTCAGTGGCTTTCTTGGGGTACGTGGTGTCTAATGAGGGTATTTAGGTTGATCCGAAAAAGATAGAGGCGGTTCAGAGTTGCCCCAGACCATCCTCAGCCACAGAGATTCACATCTTTCTTGGTTTGGCGAGTTATTATTGCTGGTTTGTTTAGGGATTCTCATTTATCGCATCACCCTTGACCAAGTTAACTGAGAAGGGTGCCTCATTTGTATGGTCGGATGAGTGTGAGGAGAGCTTTCAGAAGCTCAAGACAGCCTTGACCATAACTTCAGTGTTAGTTTTTCCATCAACTTGAGGTTCATATACCGTGTATTGTGATGCTTCAAGAGTTGATATTGGTTGTGTATTGATGCAGGAGGGTAGAGTTATTGCTTATTTTTCTCATCAGTTGAAGCCCTATGAGAAGAACTACCCCGTTCATGATTTGGAGTTGGCTACCATTGTTCACGCATTGAAGATTTGGAGGCATTACTTGTATGGTGTGTCTTGTGAGGTGTTTACTGATCATCGTAGCCTCCAACACTTGTTCAAGTAGAAGGATCTTAATTTGAGGCAGCAGAGGTGGTTGGAGTTGCTAAAGGATTATGATATTACTATATTGTACCATCCGAGGAAGGCTAATGTGGTGGCCGATGCTTTGAGCTGAAAGGCGCTGAGTATGGGGAGTTTGGCATATATTCCAGTTGGGGAGATACCTCTTGCAGTTGATGTTCAGGCCTTGGCCAATCGCTTCGTGAGGTTAGATATTTCGGAGCCTAGTCAGGTATTGGCTTGTGTGGTTTCTCATTCTTCCTTATATGATCGCATCAGAGAGCGCCGGTATGATGATCTGCATTTGCTTGTCCTTAAGGACAGAGTCAGCACAATGATGCCAGAGATGTGACTATTGGTGATGATGGGGTGTTGAATATGCATGGCCGGATTTGTGTGCCCAATATGGATGGGCTTCGAGAGTTGATTCCGGAGGATGCCCATAGCTTGCGGTATTCCATTCACCCGGGTGCCATAAAAATGTATCAGGATTTAAGATAAAATTATTGGTGGAGGAGAATGAAGAAAGACATTGTGGGATTTGTAGCTCGGTGTCTCAACTGTCAGCATGTGAAATATGAGCATCAGAGACCAGGTGGCTTGCTTCAGTGGATGGATATTCCAGAGTGGAAGTGGGAGAGGATCACTATGGACTTTGTAGTTGGACTTCCACGGACTTTGAAGAAGTTCGATGCTATTTGGATGATTGTGGATCGGTTGACCAAGTCCGCGCACTTCATTCTTGTGTGTACTACCTATTCTTCAGAGCGGTTGGCAGAGATCTATATCCGGGAGATTGTTCGTTTGCTTGGTGTCCTAGTATCCATCATTTTAGATAGGGGCACTTAGTTCACTTCGCAGTTTTGGAGGTCGGTGCAACGAAAGTTGGCTACTCAGGTTGAGTTGAGCACAACTTTTCACCCTTAGATGGATGAGCAGTCCGAGCGCACTATTTAGATATTGGAGGACATGTTGTGTGCTTTTGTAATTGATTTTGGAGGGTCATAGAATCAGTTTCTACCGCTTGTAGAGTTTGCTTATAACAATAACTACCAGTCGAGTATTCAGATGGCTCCATATGAGGCTTTATATGAGAGGCAGTACAGATCTCCAGTTGGTTGGTTTGAGCCGGGTGAGGCTAGGCTATTGGGAACAGACTTGGTGCAGGATGCTTTAGAAAAGGTGAAGGTAATTCAGGAGAGGCTTTGTACAATGCAGTCGAGGCAAAAGAGTTATGCTGATAAGAAGGTTCGGGATGTGTCCTACATGGTTGGTGAGAAGGTTTTGTTGAAGGTTTCCGCCATAAAGGGTGTTATGAGATTTGGAAAGAAGGGTAAATTGAGTCCTCAGTTCTTTGGGCCTTTTAAGGTGCTTCGGAGGATTTTGGAGGTGGATTATGAGCTTGCTTTGCCACCCAGCTTGTCGAGTGTGCATCCGGTATTTCATGTTTCTATGCTCCGTAAATATATTGGGGATCCGTCTCATGTTATGGATTTCAGCACGGTTCAGTTGGATGGAGATTTGACTTATGATGTGGAGCCAACAACTATTTTGGAGCGTCAGGTTCAAAAGTTGAGGTCAAAGGATATAGCTTCAGTGAAAGTGTAGTGGAGAGGTTGGCCCGTGGAAGAGGCTACCTGGGAGACCGAGCGGGAAATATGGAGCAGATATCATCACTTGTTTGAGGCTTCAGGTATGTTTCTTGACTCGTTCGAGGACGAACGTTTGTTTAAGAGGGGGAGAATGTGACGACCCAGCCAGTCGTCTCATGAGTTACTGCTCCATTTTCTCTATTTCTTCTTTTTATTGCTTTGTGTATCGGTTCTATATGTGATCGGGTTGGTTGGCTCGAGTTCGGAAAGTATTTGGTAAGGTTTGGGATACTTAGTCTCTTTTGAGGAAGCTTAAATTGGAAAAGTCAACTGGATGTTGAATTATGTGTTAGAGGTCTCAAATGTGAATTCTGATGGTTCGGATAGCTTCGGGAGGTGATTTGGGACTTAGGAGCGTGATCGGAATGTGTTTTGGAGGTTCGGAGTAGATTTAGGTTTGAATTGGCGAAAGTGGATTTTGGCGTTTTTCGGTTGATAGGTGAGATTTGATATAGGGGTCGGAATGGAATTCTGAGAGTTGTAGTAGCTCCGTTGTGCCATTTGGGATGTGCGTGCAAAGTTTCAGGTCATTCAGACGTGGTTTGGTTGGGTTTTTGATCAAAAGCGTAATTTAGAAAATTTTAGAAACTTAGGCTTGAATACGATGTATTTTGGTTGATTCGATGTTGTTTGAGGCATTTTGAAGATTTGTACGAGTTTGAATAAAGGTATGGGATATGTTTGCGCTTTTGGTTGCGGTCCCGGGGGCCTCGGGGTCATTTCGGATGGTTGACGGAGAGTTTGGAATTTTTGGTGAACCTATAGATTTTCTGGTTCTATTGTTTCCACACCTGTGGATTAGGGACCACAGGTGCGATGCCGCAGATGCGAAGAAGAACGCCTCACAAGAGGAAAGGGCCTAGGAAGGCTGGAGCAGCAGAAGCAGTTAGGGAGCCGCACCTCGCAGGTGCGGGCAATGTATCGCAAATGCGATTTTGGGTGACTTAAGTGAAAACCGCAGAAGCAGGAATTGGGCCGCATATGCGAAATCCTTGGGCTAGAAGGTATAAATTGTCTCCTTCGCAATTTTTGAGTTATTCCACCATTTCTACGTCGGTTTTGGAGCATTTTTGGCGATTTTGAAGAGAGAATTCAAGGGAACTTCGTTGAGGTAAGGATTTTGGACCTAAAACTCATTCCTATGGTATTATTTCACGGATTAGAGCTATAATTAATGGAATTTAAAGGTTAAAATTGGGGAAACTAGGGTTTGGTATTGGAGACCTAGACTTGAGGATTTGAGGGACCATTTGTGGTCGGATTTTGGTACTTTTGATATGTATGAACTCGTGGGGAGATAAAGAATCTATTGATGTAACATTTATCGAATTCCGAGACGTGGGCCCGAGGGTCGGGTTTTGGTAATTTTGGGATTTATGCTGTAAATTGATTATTTTCGCTTGGGCTTCGTTCCCTTAACATATTTTGACGTCGTGATTCTAAATTTTGGATAGATCCGACCCGAGTGGAGGCCTATTCGAGGCATCGCGGGCTAGAGTTTAGACCGGATTTGAGGTGAGTAATGATTGTAAATGTTGTCCTGAGGGTATGAAACCCCAGATTTCACATTATTGTGCTATAATGAGGTGATGCACACGCTAGATGGCGAGCGTGGGGTCGTGCACTATTGGCGATTGTGACTTAGTTCATCACGAATGATTGTTTTACCGCGTATTTGATTGAAAACTGTTTGTTATTATCATGTTTTGGGCTGAATGCCATATTTGGGGCCTCGTGCCAACTATTTGAACCCTTAGGAGATTTTTACTAATATTTCCTCGTTGTTTTAGTTTTATACTTGAACTCAGTTATGCTATAGTCTACTGTTTTCATAACTCAGCCATGTTTACTCTGTTTTAGCACTTAAATGATATTCTGGGTTGAGCACCATATTTTACTATGCCTGAGTGGCTTGTGAGATTTTGACTGAGTAAGGCCGAGGGCCTATGTTGTGAGGAAATATTGATTATGATTATGAGGTCAAGGGCCTGAGATTTGTACGCCACGGGGTGGCTTGTTGATATGAGGCTGAGAGCCTAGTGATGATGCCACGAGATGGCTTGATATTGCGCTTGGGCCGTAAGGGGCCCCTCCAGAAGTCTGCACACCCCTAGTGAGCGCGAGTACCTATTGTGATGTGAGATATAGCCCGAGGGGCTGGTGTTGTTCTATGATATTGCCCGAGGGGCGATCCTTTATGTGTTCATCTTTCCTAATTGCCTGTCATTTACCTGCTTAATTGTAAAAAAGGCATTTCATGAAGTTTAAACTGAACTAATATGACTTTATATATCTTCACTGATTCACTGTTTTTACTAGCTTTTACTGCTTCATTATAGCCTGTAATGTGCCTTACGTGATTTCATATTTCTCAGTCTTTATTTATGATTATTACTCACTAAGTTGGAGTACTCACTTTACTCCCTGCACCCCGTGTGCAGATTTAGGTGTTGCTGATCCTACTTGCGAGGGTTGAGAGCTCCTGACAGATTTCGGAGTTCACGAGGTAGCTGCTCGGCGTCCGCAGCCCTGTGCTTCTCCCCCTTTATCTCATTTCCTTTTTATTGTTAGTGATTCTATAATAGATTTGTAGACGTTTCAGACTTGTAGTATATTGATATATGCTCATGACTAGTGACACCCCGATGTCGGGTTGTGTTGGTGTTATTTTCCGCAACTGTACTGTTTCACCTTATCTATTTGGGATATTTATTATGTTTAAGACTTACTTGCATTATCTTAACTTCTTAAAAATGAATTGGGAATGTGTCGGCTGGCCTTGTCTTCACGAGAGGCGCCATCACGACAGGGTTCGGGTTTAGGGTCGTGACAGTTCAAATCAGTTTATACATAACCAAGTTCAAGTAAAATCAGATATTCAAGAAATTTTAAAACTGTGACATATAGCAGCTAAGTGCAACAACAAATGAAAGCAAATACAGCCTCTCAGGGCAACAGTCACTCAACCTTCTCAATAGCTTGATCACTCGGCTCTTAGTCCTCAACACTCACACTCAATAGGTACCTGCGCTCACTGGAGGTATTCAGGCTCTGGAGGGGCTCCTTCAGCCCAAGCGCTATATCACTGCAGCGTGCAACCCAATCCATAATATATAAATAGCCAAAAGGCTTGTTGTGGCGTGCAACCCGATCCACACACACACACACACACACACACATATATATATATATATATATATATACACAAACCTAAGGCTCGTTGCGGCATGCAACCCGATCCATATATACACATATAGCTCATAGCTCTGCACTCAGGCCTAACTCAGCCACCAACCTCTCCAGTCTCTCAGGCTCTCGAAATCATACAAATCAGCCCAAACAAAGATAATAAGATGTATCAACAAGAAATAAGTAGAGACTAAGATATGACACGCAAGTAAAAACAGTAACTGAGTACAAAACATCAAATAGCAGATAATTCAACAAGAACACGACCTCTGCGGGTCCCAATAGTGTCATTATATAGTCTAAGCATGATTTCTAACATGATTTGCAGTCAAATATCTATAACACAGGGAGAGCATATAGCTAACAACAAGTTATTCAACTTTATAGTTCCACGGAATGGACCAAGTCCCAATTTTTAGGGTGCACGCCCACATGCTCATCACCTAGCATGTGTGTCACCTCCAAACCAATCACATAACGCATAATCCGGGGTTTTATACCCTAAGGACCAAATTTGAAACTGTTACTTACCTCAATCCAAGGAAAACTTCACTCCAAAATGCCTTTGCCTCGCGAATCGGCCTCCAAATGACCCGAATCTAGCCACAAGTAGTACAATACAATCAATATAGGCTAAATGTATCAATTCCACAAGAAGAATACAAAAGTATAACCAAAATCCGAAATTGGCTCAAACCCGGCCCCCGGGCCCATGTCTCGAAATCCAACAAAAGTTACCAAACCCTAAAGCCCATTCACTTATGAGTCTAATCATACCAAATTTACTCAAATCCGATAACAAAATACCATTCAAAACCTTAAAATTCTAGCCCAAGAACCGTTCCTCATTTTTTCCAATTTTCCACCCCAAATAACAAATTAGATGATAAAATTAAAGGTATAATCATGGAACTTGACCAAAATTAGATATGGATGTGCCTTCAAGAACTACCTATAGAATATTATGATCTAAATATACTCCAAAAAATTAGAGGCACAATTGGCACAGTCCTAAAAATTGACAGTTTACGACACATACAACACGGGGAAGGTACACCATACTATGCATTTTAGCACCACTGGGTAAGCCTTTACCTAGGAATGTTATTATCACGAACCAAACATAACATTTCGTGATGGCGCCTATCGTGGTACTAGGCAAGCCGATATTTCAAAAATACTTCCATCAATTAACAGAAAATGAATTGAGAAATTTAAAATAACCAGAGTTTTCATAAAAAAGGGTAGCAACCCAAACACAAGTGCGGAAACATAACTCCCAAATAAGGGTGTCACTGAGAGCATGAGCATCTATATAACCAGTCTAGAAAGAACGGTCTACAAGAGTCTGTATGAAAATATATTTAAAGAAAAGACAAGGAAGGAGAAATAAAGGGCTGCGAACGCCGAGGAGCTACCTTATAAATCTCCGACGATCAACCAAGCACGAGATCAATGCCCACTGTGTCCAGAAACACCTGGATCTGCACACAAAGTGCAGGGTGTAGCATGAGTGCAACCAACTCAGTAAGTAACAATAATAAATAAAGAACTGAAGGATAGTGACGAGCTACATAGTTATAGTTCATTTTCAGTAATCTCATCAAGAAAGTAGACATGATTTCAAATCCGACAATTTAGGTCAAATCAGTTTATACATAACCAAGTTCAAGTAAAACCAGATACAATATCTTCCAGAAATTTAAAACAATGACACATAGTAGCTAAGTGCAACAACAAATGAAAGCAAATACAACCTTTCAGGGCAACAATCACTCAACCTTTCTCAATAGCTCAATCACTCGGCTCTCAGCCCTCAACACTCACACTCAATAGGTACCTGCGCTCACTAGGGGTGTACAGACTCCAGAGGGGCTCCTTCAGCCCAAGCGCTATATCGCTGTGGCGTGCAGCCCGATCCATAACATATAAATAGCCATAAGGCTCGTTGGGGCGTGCAACCTGATCCATATACATACATATACATATATATATATATATATATATATATACACACACACACACAATCCTAAGGCTCGTTGTGGCGTGCAACCCGATCCATATACATACAACCCCCAGGCTCATTGCGGCATGCAACCCGAACATATATACACATATAGATCACAACTCGGCACTCAGGCCCTAACTCAGTCACTAACCTTTCCAGTCTCTCGGGCTCTTAGAAATCATAAAAATCAGCCCAAACAGAGATAATAACATGTATCAACAAGAAACCACTAGAGACTGAAAAATGACACGCAAGTAAAAACTGTGACTGAGTACAAGATAGCAAATAGCAGATAATTCAACAAGTACACGACTTCTGCGGGTCCCAAGAATGTCATCATATAGCCTAAGCATGATTTTTAGAATGATTTGCAGTCAAATTTCTACAACATAGGGAGAGCATATAACTAACAACAAGTTATTCAACTTTACAGTTCCACAGAATGGACCAACTCCCAATTTCTACGGTGCACACCCACATGCTCGTCACCTAGCATGTGCGTCACCTCCAAACCAATCACATAACGTGTAATCAGGGGTTTCATACTTTCAGGACTAGATTTAAAAAATTTACTTACCTCAATCCAAGCAATATTCTACTCCAAAATGCCTTTGCCTCACGAATTGGCCTCTAAATGACCCGAATCTAGCCACAAGTAGTACAATACAATCAATATAGGATAAAGGAATCAATTCCACAAGAAAAATACGAAATTATAACCAAAAGCCAAAATCAGCTCAAACCCGGCCCCCGAGCCCATATCTCGAAATCCGACAAAAGTTACAAAACTCGAAAGACCATTCACTCACGATCTAATAATACCAAATTTTCTCAAATCCGATAAAAATCCCATTCAAAACCTTAAAATTCTAGCCCAAGAACTCTTCCTCATTTTCCCCAATTTTCCACCCCAAATCACAAATTAGATGATAAAATTAAAGGTATAATCATGGAATTTGACCAAAATTAGATATGAATCACTTACCCCAAACACCCACGCTAGAATCTCTCCAAAACTCGCCTTCTACCGAGCTCCCACTTCAATTTTATGATATGAACTCGAAACCCTTGTTTTGAATCTTTTGAATCTGCCTAGATGCACCTTCATCGCGAACACGACCTTCCTCTCACGTTTATGTAGACCATTCTGCCTGCCTCTCAATTTGACACTTCACGAACATGACCATAGCTTCACGAATGCGAACCTTTGCCAACTCCACTCTACGCGAATGCGATCTCTGCCCCGCGAACACGTAGACCAAGAGCTTGGTGTCTCCGGCTTCCTCAACATCTCTTCACGAATGCGTTAAACTTCTTGCATTTGCGATGCCTCCACAGACCAAACCTTCGCAAACGCGGGCTCCTCTTCGCGAACGCAAAGAACAAACTTCCATTAGCCTACAAGTACACTTCGCGAACGCGAGACCTTCCTCGCGAACACATAAGAGGAAACTAGATGAGTAAAAACCAGCAACTTCAGCTATTTCACCAACTCAAAACCAAGTCCGTTAACCACCCGAAATCAACCCGAGCCCCCCCGGACCTCAACCAAATATACCAACAAGTCCTAAATCACGATACAAAATTAGTCGAACCCTCAAATCACCTTAAACAGCATCAAAAACATGAATTACACACAGATTCAAGCCTAATGCACTTTGAAATTTCCAAATTCTACAAACGACGTCGAAACCCACCAAATCACGTCCAATTGACCTCAAATTTTGCACACAAGTCATAAATGACACCACAAACCTACTCCAACTTCTGTAAATCCAATCTGACCCTGATGTCAAAAAGTCTACACTCGGTCAAACTTTCAAAATTTTAACTTTCGGCATTTCAAGCATAATTCTACTATGGACCTCCAAATCACAATCCAGACATGCTCCTAAGTCCAAAATCACCTAACGGAGCTAACAGAACCATCAAAATTGAAATCTGAGGTCATTTACACATTATTTAACATCCGATCAACTTTTCCAACTTAAGGTTTCAATTAAGAGACTAAGTGTCTCAATTCACTCTAAAATCACTCCGGACCCGAACCAACTAATCCAATAAGTCATATAACAGTTGTAGAATACAAAAAGGAGCAGAAAATGGGGGAACATGGCTACAATTCTTGAAACGACCAGCTGGGTCATTACATCCTCCCCCTCTTAAGCAAATGTTCGTCTTCGAACGGGTCTAGAAACATACCTGGAGTAACAAATAGGTGTGGATATCTGCTCCGCATCTTCCGCTCGGTCTCTTAAGTAGCCTCCTCAATGGGCAAACCTCTCTACTGCACCTTCACTGATGCTATATCCTTTGACCTCAACTTTTGAACCTACCGATCCAAAATGGCCACCGGCTCCACATCATAAGCCAAATCACCATCTAACTAAACCGTGTTGAAATCCAAAACATGAGATGGATTGCCGATATAGTTCCAGAGCATAGAAACATGAAATACTGGATCCATACACGACAACCTAGGTAGCAAGGTAAGCTTGTAAGCCACCTCCCCAATAATCTGAAGTACATCAAAAGGCCCAATGAACTGAGGGCTCAACTTGCCCTTCTTCCCGAACCTCATAACACCCTTCATGGTGAAACCTTCAGTAGAACCTTCTCCCCCAACAATGTAAGACACATCAAGGACCTTCCTGTTGGCATAGCTCTTCTATATAGACTGCGCTGTGCAAAGCCGCTCCTGAATTAATTTAACCTAGTCCAAAGCATCGTGAACCAAGTAAGAACCCAATAGCCTAGCCTTACCCGGATCAAACCAACCCACCAAAGATTTACATCGCCTCCCATATAAAGCCTCATACGTAGCCATCTGAACGCTCGACTGATAACTGATGTTGTAAGAAAAATCTGCGAGCGGCAAAAATTGGTCCCATGAACCCCCAAAATCAATGACACAAGTGCGTAGCATGTTCTCCAATATCTGAATAGTGCGCTCGAACTGTCCGTCCGTTTGATGGTGAAATGCTATGCTCAACTCAACCTGAGTGCCCAACTCCCGCTGCACAGCTCTCCAAAACTGCAATGTAAACTTCATGCCTCTATCTGAAATAATGGAAACTGGCATACCGTGAAGGCGAACAATCTGTCTAATGTAAATCTCAGCCAACCGATTTGAAGAATAAGTAGTATCAACTGGAATAAAGTGTGCGGACTTGGTCAGCCAATCCACAATCACCTAAATAGCATCAAACTTCCTCGAAGTCCATGGGAGCCCAAATACAACATCCATGGTAATCCGCTTCCACTTCCACTCTAGGATCTCTATCCTCTGAAGCAATCCACCCGGTCTCTAATGCCCATATTTTACCTGCTAACAGTTGAGACACCGAGCTACAAACCTAAGTATATCCTTCTTCATCCTTCTCCACCAATAGTGTTGCCTCAGGTCCCGGTACATCTTCGTGGCACCCAGATGAATGGAATAATGCGAGCTATGGGCCTCCTCAAGAATCAACTCCCGTAGTATATCTACATTGGGCATACATATCCGGCCCTGCATTCATAATAATCCATCATCTCCAACAGTAACATCTATAGCATCATCATGCTGAAAATTGTCCTTGAGGACAAGAAAATGGGGATCATTATACTTGCATTCTCTGATGCGATCAAATAAGGAAGACCAAGAAACCACACAGGCTAGAACCTGATTGGGCTCCGAAACATCCAATCTCATGAACTGGTTGGCCAAGGTCTGATCATGAACTACGAGAGATCTCTCCCTAACAAGAACGAGTGCAAGACTACCCATACTCACTACCTTCCTAATCAAGGCATCGGCCACCACGTTGGCCTTTACCGAATGATACTAAATAGTAATATCATAGTCCTTTAGCAGCTCCAACCATCTCCACTGCCTCAAACTTAGATCCTTCTATTTGAATAAGTGCTGGAGGCTACGATGATCAGTAAATACCTCACAAGACACACCATAGAGATAGTGCCTTCAAATCTTCAGTGCATGAACAATGGTAGCCAACTCCAGATCATGAACAGGGTAGTTCTTCTCATAGGGCTTCAACTGGCATGAAGCATAAGCAATCAATCTACCCTCATGCATCAAAACACACCGTAAGAACCAGAAGCTGATAGTAGAACTAGAACTGGAGTTGTAGTCAAGGAAGTCTTGAGCATCTGAAAGCTCTTCTCACACTCATCCAACCACTTGAAAGTAGCACCCTTTTGGGTCAATTTGATCAAGGGTTATGCAATAGACGAGAAACCCTACATGAAACGACGATAATAACCAGCCAAATTAAGAAAGCTCCGAATCTCCGTAGTTGAGGACGGTTTGGACCAACTCTAAACTGCCTCTATCTTTTTCGGATCCACCTGAATACCCTCACTGGACATCACGTTCCCCAAGAGAGTCATTGAATTAAGCTAAAACTCACACTTGGAGAACTTGACATAAAGTTTCTCCTCCCTCAACCGTTGCAACACAATCCTCAAATGATGGGCATGCTCCTCTTGGATACGAGAGTATACCAGGATATCATCAATGAATACAATGACACACGAGTCGAGATAAGGCTGAAATACACTGTTTATCAGATTCATGAATGTTGCTGGGGTGTTGGTCAGCCTAAAAGACAAAACAAGGAACTCATAATGACCATAACAGTTCCTCAAAGTTGTCTTAAGAATATCCAAGTCCTAAATCTTCAATTGGTGATACCCAAACCTCAAATCAATTTTGGAGAACACCCTCGCTCCTTGAAGTTGGTCAAATAGATCATCAATGCGTGGCAAATGATACTTTTTCTTTATTGTGACTTAGTTAAACTGCCTATAATCAATGCTCATTCTTATAGTGACATTCTTCTTCTTCTCAAATAGAACCGATGCACCCCAACGTGACACACTAGGCCTAATAAACCCCTTCTCAAGGAGTTCCTGAAGTTACTCTTTCAACTTCTTTAACTCAGCCGGTGCCATACGGTATGGAGAAATAGAAATGGGATAAGTGCCTGGCACCAAGTCAATACCAAAGTTAATATCCCTATCGGGCGGCATACCCGGTAGGTCTGCAGAAAACACATCCGAAAAATCTCGCACCACCGAAACATAATCAATTGTAGGGGTAAGAGCACCAACATCTCTCACAGAAACCAAATAAGATAAATAACCCTTTCCAACCATCCCCTAGGCCTTCAAGTATGAAATCACTCTACTGGAAACATAGTCCAAAGAACCTCGCCACTCAATCCGTGGAAACCCCGGCGTCGCCAAAGTCATAGTCTTAGCGTGAAAATCCAATATAGCATGATATTAAGACAACCAATCCATACCCAATATCATGTCAAAATCAACCATACTAAGCAGCGAAAGATCAACTCTAGTCTCCAATCGCTAGTAGTCACTACGCACGACCGGTACACATAGTCCACAATAATAGTATCACCCACCGATGTAGATACATGAATAGATGAAGCTAAAGACTCACGGGGCATATCCAGATAATGAGCAAAATACGATGATACCAAATAGGTTGAACCAGAGTCAAATAATACAAAAGCATCTCAATGACATACTGAGACAATATCTATGATCACTGTGTTTGAAGAAATAACATCTGGTGTGGCAGAGAGTGCATAGAAATGGGCCTGACCACCACCTGATCGGCCTCCCCCTCAAGGGAAACCCCTAGCTGACTGAGCTTCACCCCGAGCTGGCCGGGCGAGTGGTGAAGTAACTGGTACTGAAGTCGTAGGCTAGCTCCTCTACTAAGTTGGACCTCCCTCTAGGCGGGGACACTGCCTCCAGATATGATTAAACTCTCAACACTCGTAGCAACTCCCCCGTGTTGGTGGTGGAGACTGAAGGGAGCCCCGAGTACCAAGATACTACAATATAAGGAATAGAGCAAGAGACTCCAAGAAAGCAAACTAAATCATAGATACAAAAGTTTCCCTACAAAGGGGCTAGCTTCAACAACCCATAAGGGACAGCTTGCCAAGCTACACAAATAGTTAATTTGTTTATAGTTGCAAAAGTTTTCCTACAAAGGGGCTGACTTTAACAACCCATAAGGGACGGTTTGCCAAGCTACACAACTCAGAACACTTTTGTACTATAACCAACGCTAGATGTTTATAACTCAAAAAACTTTCGTACTATAATAAGCTAACTTTCAAAGAGTATTCTTACTTTATTTTCATACATAGACCGGACTTTCCATCCATTCGAAAGAAAGAACAAGAGGGAAATTTAGAAAGCACTCATATGTAATATATCACAAAAGATTTACAAAGGTTACAAGATGATCTTCCAACTACTACAAGGCCTCCTATATAGAGGACTAGGAGGTTATTACAAGATAAACTTACATAATAAAATAAACCTATCTTACATGACAAACTTATCTACATATGGGTCCTTCTTGGCATGCGAAGGACTTTAGGCAAAACAACTAAAAAGCTCCTGAAAACATGTGAAAGTGGTGGAATATACATGGTGTAGCATGTGAAAGTATGAGGGAGCATGTGACTACATGTGAAATTGGGGTGCTGCATGTGACGAAGCATGTGGAAGCATGTGAAAACAAGTGGAAGTGGGGCCCGGATAGTATGGAAAGATATGGGAATTTGTCTTGGCATGGGTAGGATATTTTTGAGGTTTTTTTTGTAGGTAATGTAGGATTATGGTGGGATTAACAGGGATTTAGATAATTATCCTTCATTGATTCTAGGGTTGTCTTCTAGGCATCTTTTCAAAGACCTAGTGTATTAATGCCTGGAACTTGACGGTCCTTCTCCGCTGTGTTCTTTCTCCTTTGGATTGAGAGATGTAATCCGTAACTTTAATCTGGAAATGTCGTGAGTGATCTTTTCTCGGATGACTTAGTATGGGGTTTGATATTCTTTTGCTACTTCACGGACTCTTTCCCAGTGAGGATGAGTATTGGTATAATTCTAGCTTGCCCAATCTTTTAGCCATATCTCTCTCGGGATGCACCTATTTTGTTGGAAAATGATTCTTTGTGCCTCGCTATATTCTTCCTCCATTGATAAAATGGGCACGAGAAATTTCCACCAGAATGATGCTTCTGCTTGCACCTGGACTTTTCCATTAATGATCTTCACTGGCCTATGGAACATGAATATCTTTGCTGCGTAGGAATCGCTGAAACATTTCATCCAATATCTTCTAGGCTTGAACCATAGTAAAAATACTTTAAGAGCTGGTGCAATGTTATCAAAATGTTGGAAGACGTTGCATTTGAATTCCATGAAAATATAATACTGATGGCATAGGTACCATAAAAACCATAATATTTCTTGTGGAAAATCCTTAGCTTGAGCTATGAATATATGGCAGAACGGATATTCTGGATTGACCCCATATGGCTTGAGAATTGATCCTCCATGTTGCTAGAAAACTTGGAGCTCATAATACATTCTTCTTTCCATAATAATTGACGGATCAAAGGGATCCATGAGGTTGAAAAACTCCGGTGGATGGTCTGTTGGCTTTGATGAACTTGTTCCTGGTGTACTTGAAAGTATGAAGATGTGGCTAATTAGCTTTTGCTTTGACTTCAGTTTTGTTGGGGAAAATCGTTTTGAGAATGCTTCCGGTCGAGACAGAAAATCTGCGAGAATATTATCTTTTTCTTTCAGGTGCTTGACTTGAAAGTTGTATGGAGAGAACCATTGAGCCCACCTGAGAATTTGAGGATTGGGAATAATTTTTCCATTTAGCTGAATCATCTTTGGGAAGGCCTCCATATCCATCTCTATTAGAAATTCTGTATGGATAAGGAAGAAATTGAATTTCATGATTCCATTCTTTAATGCAAAAATTTCCTTGAAAGTGGAGCGGTAATGTTGCTCGGTATCTTTGAACTTTCCATTGGCGTATCCACATATTTTTCTCTGGCCATCTTTTTCTTCAAATAGAACAGCACTCCAATATTCATGGCTGGCATCTGTTTGTAGTATCTTCTTTCCATCTGAAGGATGTAGAGAGACTTGGCATGTTTAGATATCTCTTTTATTTTTCTGACTGCTTCATCCTATTTCTCTCCCCATGATGGAGGATTTTTCTTGAGAATTTCAATGAGCGGTGAAATGTATGTAGAGATATTTGGGATGAAATCTCTTACATTATTTATTATGCCCAAGAATTGTTGGATCTGTTTTGTAGTGAGGTTGTTATCCGGGAATTTGAGTAATTCCCGACATATATGTGGTCCTGGACTGTATTCACCTTGGGCAAAATGCAGTTCGAGAAAATCAATCTCCTTTTGAGTAAGAATCATCATTTTTGCATAAAGCATGATCTCGTACTGTGCTACCAATGCCTCAAATTGACGAAGCAAGTTGATATGTTCCTCCAATGTATCACTAAATAATAGGATGTCATCTATATAAACTAAAGAGGTATGGAGGATGGGTTGGAATATTTTTATCATGGCTTTTTGGAACAAGGAGGGTGCGGTTTTCAATCCGAAGGGCATGACTTTCCATTGGAAGTGATGATTGAGGATGCAAAATCTCATCTTGCGTCTTTCTTCAGGGTGGATTCCCAATTGCCAAAATCTGGATTTTAAATCAAACTTGGAAAAATATTTGGCCTTGGCTAATTGGGAGAAAAGGGTGAGTTTATTTGGGATAGTAAACTTATCATCTTGGAGGAAATGGTTAAGTGGCTGGTAGTTGATGACTAACCTGAGTTTTCCTCTTGTCTGTTCAGCTCTTTTGTTGACATAAAATGCTTCGCATGCCCATTGTGAATCTGATGGCTCTATCAGATCAAATTCCAAAAGTTCTTCACATTCTTTCTTTGCAAGCTGAAGATGGTCTGGATTCATCCCTGAATTGCTGGCTTTTGTTGGATTGATATTTTCATTCTTCTTGAAAGGGAGCTTGATAAAAAACCATCATTTTTCCATAACGGGTGTTTCCCTTTCTTCATGAAATCCTTCTGGGATTCAGTACATGAATGTTCAATGGGATTTTACTCAATCTCTTTGATTTGTTCGTCGTCGGTGATTTGGAATTGCCTCGGAATTTCAGAATAAGGTCTGAACATCTTTTTAAAAGCTATCCCGTTAGCCTTGATCTGGAGTTGATCTCTAAGTTGTCTGTAAATGTCGGACCCAATAATTAGATCCTTTCCTGGTACATCAGATCCTAGAAACTTGGTTCTATACTTCAATCATGGAAAGAACTCAATTGTGACTGGGTGCTTTGTAACGACAGTTGTGGTCAAGATTGCATTTGATGTAGTGTTGAAATCCTTAAAATGCGGCACCCATTGATCTTCAAGGAGAACAACAGGATTTATGAGTGAAGAAGCAGTTGTGGTGTCGATGAAAGCAATAACTCGAGTTGGTTTATCCCATTTGGATGAATAGACTTTGAGTTCTACTTGAGGAACGACTACGAGAGCATTGATCTCCTCTCGGGCTTCGATCACTGGTTCTAAAATTTGGTATTAATCATTGCCTTGATCTTCATAGATATCAAGAGAGAATAAAGTTTCTTCATTAGGTTCATCATCCACAGAGAATATGGATTCAAGATCCTTCTCTTTTCTAAGATGTATACCAGTGTAATCTTCAATCTCTTCAAGGAGTTTGATAGATCTTCTTGATTGGGGACAATTTTTTGCAAAATGTCCAATGTTATGGCAAATATATAAAGCATTTGTTCTTCTTGTGAAAATTTCCTGTCCTTCTGCGTCTGAAATATTTTCTACGTCTCTTGGACCTTGATTTCCCGTCTGGAATTCTTGGCCATCTGAACCTCCTGAATTCTCTCCTTTGCCTGGATGTATGGCAGGAACATCCTGATCTGGTGATTAAATCAGATTTGCGGCATGCTTTGTCCAGCGCTGGATTGTGCTGGATAATTTGCTTTAGGGCTGAGCGCATTGTAGAAATGTCATCCAATGCGACGAAAATAGCTTGCCTGATATAACCAATTTGTGGGATTGTTATAGACTGAAACCTTTCTTCAATGATGGTCATGGTTCGTCTTGCCAACAACTTTGGAAGGGAAGAGACAAAGTCTTGCTTCATATTGATGTCTCCTCCGGTTTCAAAGTATATCTTCGCCATTTTTTGAAAATGTCTGTCAATGTCATTTCTGTCGAATGACACACACTTCATCTCGAAGAGTTGTCTTCACATTTTCTCCTGTCTTTGGCCAGTATTGCCGCTGAAAACTTCATGTAGGATCTTGATGTTGAAGGCAAAATCTTGGGAAGTAAGAAAAGTATTTTTGTCTTGAATTCCAAGTGAGTTCCCCCAATCTCTGAGGATTCCTGAGAATCGTGAAGTGAGTTCTGACAGGATGATATACTTTTCTTGTTCCACCAAATTTTTGGTCACCATCCAAGTATAGAACTCTTGGATCCTTTGAGGCCATTTTGAAACCTTGACGTCATCTAAGGTGAAAGTGTGA
Source organism: Nicotiana sylvestris (assembly GCF_000393655.2). Taxonomy (NCBI): domain Eukaryota; kingdom Viridiplantae; phylum Streptophyta; class Magnoliopsida; order Solanales; family Solanaceae; genus Nicotiana; species Nicotiana sylvestris. Next base: position 16,193,480 of record NC_091066.1, on the reverse strand, counting down.
ATACCAGTTCCAACTCGTTTTGACGCCATGGGCTCATATTTGCTTTCTGGGTTGGCTCATCTATCATGCCTTCTTGTTCCACATCTACTTCACATACTTCTGGGTTGCTTGGCTGGTTTACAAATATTGGGGGATTGTCGTCTTCAGAACAGTTCGTTGTGGATTCATTGCTTGATTGAGAGCTATCTTCCATTGTTTCATCGTCTGATGAATTCAAAGATTCCGACCATAAAGTATCTTCTTCTGATATGTATCTTGGCTGGGAGACATAGAGGTCAGGAGCCTTCTGGTCAGAAATCATCAGATTTCAGGGTTAGACCCTTTTAAACTTTCTCCTTGGTCTCACCTTTTCTTGGTTTGTTTCTGTGTTGCAAGGGCATCTTTCCTTTCCCAAACCATTTTTCCGATATCAAAATCATGTTCTTATTGTAAGGGTTGGGTGAAAGAGATTGGATTTTGTGAGGTAGATGGGAAAGTAGAAAAGGTGTAGTCTAATTTAAGTGGGGAATATGCTTGTGGAGACATAGGGAATAAGGTAGGTTTTGAGGAGAAAACTAGGGTTTTTTGTGGCTCAAAGTGGTCATTTTTCAGAAGTTGAATTTGTTCTTTGATGGAAATCGTCTCCTTTTGTTGTTGCTGGAAGAACTGGAAAAGTAAAGTTCCTGGCAGACAAATCTCATATTGTAAATTTGTCAATCTTAGTTCCAAGGCTTTGATTAGTCCGGCATGGTGAGACGATGTCTGCTCCATCTTTTTCTCAATTGTTTCCACTTTGCTCATCATTTTGTTTTGTGTATGGGCCACTTTCTTTATGGTGTTGCCTATGTTGTTCAGTACCTTGTTTTGGCAGATGGAGTTTTCTGATTTCCAGTTCATTGTTGCTTCGATGCCGCTTGTTGGGGTTTTTTCTCCAGTAGGTAGCATTATGTTTTTCTTGGGAATTTTTGGAACATGACTTATACCCTCTTTTTCAAAAGGTTGAAGTGAAGGAAAATCTTGGGTATGGATGGAGCTTGAAGAACTTAGCATGAATATTTGTGGTTGTGTGAGATTTATGGTTTTTTGAGTTGGTGAAGTTTCAGTATCAGGTGGCTTTTTGAATTCTGGGGTATGAGCTGATGGTGATTTGGGTTGGGATGTGATTTCACTATCCTCCTAGCTTGGAGTGAATTTTTCTGGTAATTTTGGCAATGCCTGGGGTTTGTAACTGACAAGACATATTTACCTAGACGGCTTAATGAGCCAATTGAAAGATCGTTATTTTCATATTTGGCTTGAAATTGTTTTAAGTGGTTTTCCCCTTTTTCTTGGATTTTGGTTTGGTTTTGTTGAGGCCGAACCTTTCCCAATGATGCTGGTGTTGTTCATCATATTCTCCAATTGGATCTTCCAAATAGTCTTGACAGTTGCAATCAAGATCCCAAGGGCAGTGTCCCGTAAAGGGGATTTGAACCACGAAGTCTTTTTTCCTTCTTTGTCAAAATTTTGACACCAGTCATGTTCTTCCATGATGCTTTATATATTCCAAAAGAACTCTCCATCAGGTTCAGGGTATGTATCTGTTGTATCTTTGGGTTGAATCATTTGGCAAGAGAAGATGGTTTTATTAGATTTTTGAGATGGGAATGGTCAAAGCTTATGCAAACGGTTTTGTCATTTCTTTTGGTACAAGTTGGTTCACCAGATTGTAGGGATTCCTCTGGTTCTCTTAACCTTTCATAATTTATGATCCAGGAATCAGAAAAATTTTGACAAGTTCATCTCTGGAAATTTGTCTGGGTATTTGGGTGCACATGGTGTTTCCTTTGGTAGCATCAATACTTAAGAGTAAAGCATTTTCTCCTCCGGGAAGGCAAAGATCCATGGCATGATTTTGGAGTTGCCACGCCATTTGGTGATGAAGAGTGGCTTGGATGGAATCTTTAGCTTGAGGGGCTCCTTGGATTTGGACTTGAACTTTTAGAGTTTCGGTTAAGTATGGATCATAAAGGGACATGTTGAAATTTGGAAAGACAATTATGAAGACAGTCCTAGCATTCAAGGTAACTTCTGCAGTGCCCAAATTTGCATGTTGGTACTCCAGGTATCTTGTATCTAGAAGAGAAAGTCGAGCTACAATAGGTTGACCTTTTCTTCCGTGATATGTTAAAGCGATTCAGATAACACCAAAATGGATATGGGTAAAACCATGATCTCTCCATTATCTGGGAAAATCATCTGAGATTTGAAGAGTGATAAATTGTTCTTCTCGAGTGGCAAGAATAGGATGCTGGTCAAGTTTTGAGGCAACAACATATTCTTTGACTCCTTTTGGTCTGTGTTGGACTGAGGAACGAATTTGGGTCCAGGGTGCAAATGATATTTTGGCGAAAGTTGAGTAGGGGTTTATGAGGGGTAGTTCAGTGGAGGATACTTTTTGTTCATCGGGCAGGATATCTACTTCATAGAGGTAATCATATTTTTTGGACAAGGTTTTATATAGAGTAGGAGACATATTCATTTTTGAAAGGGAAGAGGATGATGGAAATAACTCAAACATATTTAGTAAACTGTTCCTCCCTCCAAAAGGATGGGCTGGCTCTGATACCACAGTATAAGGAACAGAGCAAGAGACTCCAAGAAAGCAAACTAAGTCATAGATACAAAAGTTTCCCTACAAAGGGGCTGGCTTCAACTTGGCATAGATGAGCCCTGAACCGATGGAGCACGAGACAAACTTTGAACTGGAAGGGCACTGAGAGATGAGTAACCTTAATGAGAACTATGTGAACCATGGCCAGATTATGCACCACGGTCAATCGGACGAGCCGTCTGAGCATGCCTATAGGGGCGACCCCTGATGTGGTAGAACTGAGCTCCAGAAGGAACACCGCTAAAACCACCTAAACCACGAGACCTCTTGGAATCCCTCTCAACCCGCTCATAGCTGCGGACCAACTCTATCTGCCGAGCAATGTCAACAACCTCATCGAAAGTAGCACCAGACACCCTCTTTCTAGTCATAAGCACATGCAACTGAAATGTGAGGCCATCAATGAACCTCCTGATCCTCTCCCTATCAGTGGGAACCAACCAAACTACATGACGGTCCAACTTAGAAAACCTCATCTCGTACTGCGTCACAGCCAAATCATCATAATGTAACTGCTCAAACTGTCTGCGCAGCTCCTCTCTACGACACTATGGCACATACTTCTCCAAGAAGAGAATGGAGAACTCCTGTCATATAAGTAGCGCTGTACCGACTGTCTATCATTAGTCTCCCACCAGTTGAAGGCAGCTCCAATAAACTGAAAAGTAGTCAACGAGACCCTACTGTTCTCCAGAATACCATCTGTATGAAGAATCCTTTAGCATTCATCCAAGAAACCTTAAGCATCCTCTGACTCTGCCCCGCTGAAAGATGGAGGCTGGAGTCTACCAAACCTCTCTAGTCTCCGCTGCTCATCATCAGTCATACCAGGAACCACATGGGCCTGAGCAGCCACCACCGGCTGGTCTGGTAGTTCCCCCGGCCTTTGGAGTCCCTGCATCACCTGCTCGGGTGTACGGGCGGCGAAAGTTTGAGTACCTCCCCCAGCCTGAGATATGGTTGTTGCGGCCGAAACAGAGACCGCCTGAGCAAGACTGGTGCATATGGTCAAAATCTAAGCTAAGGCCTCCGGAAGGCCTTGAATCACGATGGGCACAAGTGGTGCCTAAGCTGGCCCCACAAGCTCATCCAAAACTAGGACCTGCTCCTGCACTGGGGCAACTGGTAGATCTATAAGAGCTACCCTAGCTATTGTACGAGCTACACCTCTGCCCCTACCGCGGAATCTACCGCGACCTCGGCCTCTCGTGGCCCTGACTGGTGGTACTGGTGTCTGTCCATCCTACCCGGTAGTACGTGTCCTCACCACATGTGAAAGAATAGAATAACCAAAGTTTAGTTACCAGAATCAACATATTTGCATGACAACAATTCAAGAATGTGAAATTTTCTAAGGGTTCGACAGCTTCTCGAAAATATGTACAGATGTCTCCATACCGATCCGCATGACTCTACTAAACCTGCTCATGATACCTATGTAACCTAGGCTCTGATACCAACTTATCACAACCCAAACCTAACATGTCGTGATGGCACCTATCGTGGTACTAGGCAAGTCGACATTTCAAAAATACTTCCATCAATTAAAAAAAATGAATTGAGAAATTTAAAATAACCAGAGTTTTCATAAAAATGGGGTAGCAACCCAAACACAAGTGCGGAAACATAACTCCCAAATCAGAGTGTGACTGAGCACATGAGCATCTATACAACTTGTGTAGAAAGAACGGTCTACAAGAGTCTGAATGAAAATATAATTAAAGAAAAGACAAGGAAGGAGAAACAAAGGGCTACGAACATCGGGCAGCTACCTCGTAAATCTCCGGTGACCAACCGAGCACGAGATCAATGCCCACTGTGTCAAGAAACACTTGGATCTGCACACGAAGTGCAGGGTGTAGCGTGAGTACAACCAACTCAGTAAGTAACAATAATAAATAAGGAACTGAAAGATAGTGATGAGCTACACAATTATAATTCATTTTCAATAATCTCATCAAGAAAGTAGACATGCTATCAAATCTGACAATTTAGGTCAAAACAGTTTATACATAACCAAGTTCAAGTAAAACCGGATACAATATCTTCCAGAAATTTCAAAACAGTGACATATAACAGCTAAGTGCAGCAACAAATGAAAGCAAATACAGCCTCTCGGGGCAACAATCACTCAACCTTTCTCAATAGCTCAATCACTCGGCTCTGAACCCTCAACACTCACACTCAATAGGTACCTGCACTCACCGGGGAAGTTCAGACTCCGGAGGGGCTCCTTCAGCCCAAGCGCTATATCATTGCGGCGTGCTGCCCATTCCATAATATATAAATAGCCATAAGACTTGTTGTGGCATGCAACCCGATCCACACACACACTTATATATATATATATATATATATATATATATATACAATCCTAAGGATCGTTGTGGCGTGCAACCCGGTCCATATACATATAGCCCTTATGCTCGTTGAGGCGTGCAGCCTGATCCATATATGCATATATAGCTCATAGCTCTGCACTCAGGCCTAACTCAGTCACCAACCTCTCTAGTCTCTCAGGCTCTCGAAATCATACAAATCAGCCCAAACAAAGATAATAAGATGTATCAACAAGAAACAAGTAGAGACTAAGATATGACACGCAAGTAAAAACCGTGACTGAGTACAAGACATCAAATAGCAGATAATTCAACAAGTACACGACCTCTGCGGGTCCCAATATTATCATTATATAGTCTAAGCATGATTTCTAACATGATTTGCAGTCAAATATTTATAACACAGGGATAGCATATAGCTAACAACAAGTTATTCAACTTTACAGTTCCACGGAATGGACCAAGTCAAAATTCTTAGGGTCCACGCCCACATGCTCGTCACCTAGCATGTGCGTCACCTCCAAACCATTCACATAACACATAATCCAGGGTTTCATACTATAAGGACCAAATTTAAAACCGTTACTTACCTTAATCCGAGCAAAACCCTACTCCAAAATGCCTTTGCCTCGCAAATCGGCCTCCAAATGACCCGAATCTAGCCACAAGTAGTACAATGCAATCAATATAGGCTAAATGTATTAATTCCACTTGAAAAATACAAAATTATAACCAAAATCCGAAATCGACTCAAACCCCTCCCCCGGGCCCATGTCTCGAAATCCGACAAAAGTCACAAAGTCTGAAAGCTCATTCAATCAGGAGTCTAACCATACCAAATTTACTCAAATCCGATAATAGAATCCCATTCAAAATCCCAAAATTCTAGCCCAAGAACTCTTCCACATTTTCCACAATTTTTCACCCCTAATCACAAATTAGATGATGGAATTGAAGGCATAATCATGTAATTTGACAAAAATTAGATAGGAATCACTTACCCTAAACACCCACGCAAGAATCTCTCCAAAAATCATCTTCTACCGAGCTCCCACTTCAATTTTATGATATGAACTCGAAACCCTCATTTTGAATCTTTTAATTCTGCCCAGATGCACCTTCATCACGAACGCGACCTTCCTATCGCGTTCGCATAGACCATTTTTCCTGCCTCTCAATTTAACACTTCAGGAACGCGACCACAGCTTCGCGAACGCTAAGTTTTGCCAACTCCGCTCTTCGTGAACGGAACCCCTGCTCCGCGAACGCGTAGACCAAGGGCCTGGGGTCCACAACTGCCTCAACATCTCTTCGGGAACGCATTACCCTTCTCGCGTTCGCGATGCCTCCACTGAACAAACCTTCGCGAACATGGGCTCCTCTTTGAAAATGCAAAGAATAAATTTCTATCAGCCTCCAAGTAAATTTCGCGAATGCGAGACCTTCCTCGCGAACGCATAGGAGGAAACTAGATTAGTAAAAACCAGCAACTTCAGCTATTTCACCAACTCAAAGCCAAGTCTGTCAACCAGCCGAAATCAATCCGAGGCCTCCGGGACCTAAACCAAACATACCAACAAGTCATAAATCATGATACAAGCTTAGTCGAACCCTCAAATCACCTTAAACAACATCGAAAACATGAATTACACACGGATTCAAGCCTAATGCACTTTGAAATTTTCAAATTCTACAAACGACGTCGAAACCCATAAAATCACGTCTGATTGACCTCAAATTTTGCACGCAAGTCATAAATGACACCACGAACCTATTCCAACTTCTGGAAATCCAATCTGACCCCGATGTCAAAAAGTTCACTCTTAGTCAAACTTTCCAAAATTCTAACTTTCAGCATTTCAAGTCTAATTCTACTACGAACCTCCAAATCACAATCCGGACATGCTCCTAAGTCCAAAATCACCTAGTAGAGCTAACAAAACCATCAAAATTCATATATGAGGTTGTTTACATATAAGTCAACATCCTATCAACTTTTCCAACTTAAGTTTTCAATTAAGAGACTAAGTGTCTCAATTCACTCTAAAATCTCTCCGGACTTGAACCAAGTAACCCGGTAAGTCATATAATAGCTGTAGAATACAAAAGGAGCAGAAAATGAGAAACGACGCTACAACTCTCGAAACGACCGACCAGGTCGTTAATGTTATAATTGGCAAGCATCTACAGGAAATACACTATGAGGAACCCACTTAGCACATCTTGTAGATGCTTGGTCCACAAACATTATAATGTTTGCAATGAAGATCTACCCAACAAACAGAGCAGACAACCTCAGAAGCACAATCATCCAAGGTTGGTGGAAAACAGTCACTTACACAAACAAAAGGTACGCTACTAACAATGCTTTAAAATTAGATAGTAGATGGAAAACAAAGAGACAAAGGGAATACACCCACTAAAAAGTCCAAAGAAATCGGTAAAGAAAAAGGAAAAAAGAAAGAAAAAGAAAACATGAAAAGGGAAATTAGAATGGAGGAAGAAACGAAAGAAGAAAAAGAAAAAGAAAAAAAAGAGATAATTTTTACATCAGCAAGTGATGTTACTAGCCATACCAACTTTACGTTGGAAAAAGGAATGAAAATTACTTTGGGCCCAAGAAAAAAGTAACTGGAAATGACTCTTCAGATAACTACACACTCTCACTTCCAGTTCACATCAACTGCATCTACAGTACCCACGAAACAAAAGCTTCCTAAGATGAAAACCATAAATAGAAAATCTCTTGAACAAACAACAACTACAAAAACTATTTTTCACGGACCCCACCAAGCAACACCTCAAACGATCAGGGCCCAAAACCCTATCTGTCCAATCTACCCCCTCTTTTGGTCTATACATAGAAAATCACTCCCATCACATTTAATGCACTGACCGCTACCCTTCCACCTACCCCTAACACCTGCCAATACCACTCATTCCTCTTCTATCACCCCTAACCCAACCACTATATCCAAATACCAAACCTCTCGTTACCACCCTCCCCCCCCCAATTATAATTCCTCTGACTGACTGCCCATTAGAAATGTCAAATAAATTTATTCAACTATCCCACTCCCCGAAAATCAACACCATAGTAGATAATGCCGAGGCAATACCAAAATTATCGCTAGAACTACTACTACCAATGCCACCAGAATCACCACTACGGACGCCACCAGTGGGAAGAAGAAGACTACTAACCCCAACCACAAATAACCAACTACAACTTCCAAACAACATTCATCCCCGTCCCAACAGACATCATCTTCCAAATATACTACAACCAAATAAGCAACTACATGTACGTGCTCATGAACCAACAATGGTCTACACCACGCCACATTCAGTAGGATCACACCACCAACCACACGCATGTAAACCAGAATCTAGCGACTCCCACCCAACAATAGGCGACCATGATCATGGAAACAATACAAGAACTAATCCAGATGATAGAACAAGGTATTTACACCAACGAAAAGGCAACAACAGTACTATAATCACTCTACACTAGGAGATAACAGCCTTGGACCTTGTCCAACAGCTAGGCGACCAGAACACACACCGGTAGCAGGATCCATCACCTTCTCCATAGAACCAGGAGGAGGTTGCATCCCCAAAAGCCAACTGGTTGCTCTTGTTGCCAGAATAGATACTACCGGAGAATCTAAACATCGAGGATCAACTAACACCACTAGAGTTATTATCCCCTTTGAACATGGAGGAGGTAGTGTCTATGGTGCTCGAGCTCGAACAACTGACGGCAAACATCCTCGATCAGATTCTCCGGAACATCACACTGTAAGAATCACTGTCAATGACCCTCAACGAAAATAGAGAAAAAAGGTGCTTCATAACAGTCCCAACAAATCTCCTGAGGATCACAATGAGCATCTGCTCGTACCCACTCTTAACACTCTACAAATATATTTTCCTAATAATTCCAACACTGACAGTGAAGGATATTCACATGGACAATAGGGTGGACCACCCACTGACCGCTCACTTGAGCATGTCACTAGCTCCGGGAAGGAGTTCGAGGATCGTCAATGTGCCCTAGATGAAGATACTCCTTTGGAACTGTAAAAGGTGAAATAGCCCTCAGTTCAGGCAAAGCTTCAAGGACCTCGTGGACCCGAACAAACCCTCCATCATCTGCCTTACAGAGACACGCATGCAGAGTCACTACGACCTCATGGAGTTTGTCAATTTCACTGATCTACTTGAGCTTAGTGCAGATGGGTACTCTAGATGTGCTGCCTTAATCTGGAAGCAGGAAGAGCTTGTTGCCAACCTAGTCTCCACCATAGATCAGGAGATCCACATCAACATCTAGTTTAGAGGAACATCCCACCGTTGGCTTTTGTCCTTAGTTTATGCAAGTACGGATTTAGCTAATAGAAATTTTTTATAGAATAACTTAGAAATTATTGCTAAAAACCATACTATGCCTTGGCTTTTCTGTGGAGATTTTAATGAAGTAACATCTTCTTTTGAAAGTTTGGAGGATGGCCAAAAAATAATACTAGGATTGCTGCCTTTCTATAGTGCCTAGAGAATCTTAATATAATTGACCTAGGATTCACGAGACCCGGATTCACGTGGACAAATAAAAGAAAAAAAGTGGTCACCAAATTCTAGAAAGATTAGATCGCTTCCTCGCCAACCCGGAATTTAACAAAAGCTTATATGAAAGCACATCCACCTATTCCTCTTTCAAACAATGTGGCTAAGCCACCCTGATTTTAATAATATTGTTAATTATCACTAGACAAATAACATAAATTACAGGAATGCCAGATCATCTTATACGTAACATGTGAAGTCTTGGAACAAGAGAATTTTTGTAAATATTTTCAAAAAGAAACAAATCTTAGAAAATAGAATACTTGGTATCCAAAATATGCATCCTATACACAAAAGAGACTTCCACATATACCTTGAGGAGAAACTCATTTGCGAATACAATGGAATCCTAAAAAATAAAGAAGATTTCTGGAAATGAAAATCTAGAGTCCAATGGCTAAATGATGGAGATGGCAATACTAAATTCTTCCACATTTCGTCTATCCAAATAAGCAGGAGAAACAAAATCCTAGGGCTCAATGACTTGGTAGACAACTGGACTTTCGACCTACAGAATATACGAAGCATTATCTTAAAGCACATTATAGGGATCTACACTAGTGAATTACTCTTTTGTTCTAAACACGTTACCCATAATCCAAGCACTCTCAATATACTCAGTGACAGTGATAAAGAGTTCCTTAGTAGAGATCTAAATATACTTGAAATTCACAAAGCAATAAAGTATTTTAAGCCCCTCAAAGCACCCGGACCAGATGGTATTCACCTAATTTTTTTCCAGAAATATTGGGTGGACACAAGTCCCTCGATAATAAACACATGCTCACAAGCTTTCCAAACCCTCACAATTGACCCTGAGATAAATAAGACATATGTTTCTCTCATCACTAAGATAAACAAGCCACAATACATCTTCCATTATAGACCTATTAATCTTTGTAACACGATCTACAAGACAATTATAAAAATCATTGTGAATAGTATACGACATTTTCTTAACAAAATAATTATCCCTAATCAGTGGAGCTTCATCCATGGAAGATGTGTTATTGACAATGCTATTATAGTTCAGGAAGCTATTCACTCTTTCAAAAGAATTCATGTGGTAAAGGAAACATTATGCTTAAATTAGACTTAGAAAAAATATTTGATTGCCTAACATGGTCCTTCATTAGAAATTCCCAAAATGACCTAAACTTCCCTGTCAAACTGATCACTTTGATTATGATCTGCATCTCAACATAATCTACTTCTGTCATAGCCAATGGTCAACCAACAGAATTCTTTGAACCCTCTCGTAGCATACACTAAGGAGACCCATTATTCCCCTACCTCTTCATCATCTATGTGCAATCAATTACTAGATACATTGACCATGCAGTGAACATTTGTCAATGGAAACCTATCAAAATTAGTCGAACAATTCCTATCCCATCTCCTATTCGCAGATGACCTTATCCTATTCTTTGAGGCAAATGCAATTAATGTTGCCTCTATCATCAATATCTTCAACTCCATTACCTAACAATCTAGCTAGCGGATAAATTTCACAAAATCAAAAATCCTCTTCTCAAGGAATGTGGATAGTAATACCAGAGCACGCTCTTCACAATGCTCAACATTAAGGCAACAAACTATGTAGGGGAGTATCTTGGCTTCCCAATCACCAATTTAGAACCAAAAATCTCTGATTATCAATTTATACTTGATGGAATGAATACAACGCTAAAGGGATGGAAAGCAATGTTCCTAATTCAAGCATGGCGAACCACTCTTATTCAGTCGGTTTTGGAAGCTATACCAACACACCCAGTGACACTCAATACCTGCCTACGTTTACTAGAAAATATATAGATCGTATTCAACGAGACTTCCTATGGGGTGCAACCGTAGAAAAAAGGAGGGTCTACCGTTTTAATTGGAATACTGTAACATCCCCAAACCAAGAAGGAGGACTAGGTCATTTTCATTCCAAGAGCAAAAACTTTGCTCTCCTTTGCAGTATTTTTTGGCGCCTCTATTACAGTCCAAACAGTATATGGTCACAGAAGGTAAGTAAAAAATAAAAGGCAAGACAAGAACACAAAGATTTTATTGCAACCGCAGCTGACTCTTATGTGTGGAAAAGCTTTGCTAAAGCTCATCCCTTCTTTGTAAAATGATTAGTCTGGAATGTGGCAAATGGTAACCGCATCAACCTTTGGAAGGACAAATGTATCATCGCACAACTACCTCTGAGGTCTCTCATCACTAACATACGGACTTGGGGACAAATCTCTCACACATATTACAACTAAACTCTTGGGATCTAAGCAAGTATCCTTTGAAATCCCTACAGATATTCAATCATTAATTCACACCACATACATACCATTCTCTAACTTCCAAAGATATTGGAAACCAACCATCGATGGATCCTTCACTACCAAGTCAGCCTACTCTTTAATTAGACATTGCCTATCTACACTTTAAACACTCCTGGATATGAAAAGCCAACTGCCATAACAAACTAAAACACTTCATGTGGCTATTAAGCGCCTCCCTACAACATCCATGATATACTACAAGAAAATAATTCTATCCCCCCTTTGTCCCCACTGCAATGTTATGGAAGACAGAGAACACATCTTTCTACATTACTATAAGGCCCTGTGAAATTTTGCCTAAAATTCGGGATTTCGTGGTGCCCAAGTTAGGCTTATGTGTTAGAGATTATAGAGCCGCAGAATGGACTTAGAGTGAGGCTGTCACTTGGGCCATTTTTGGTGTCATTTTGCGGCCCATTATGCGACCGCATTTCGCTGGGCCGCAATTTTATCGCACATCATTCCTTGAGATTTGTCAGATAGAGGTTCTGTGGTATGACGCATTGTGCAACTACAGAACATCAGACTGGTCGCAAACTGAAGCAAAAATATTAGTCCTGGAGGGCCAATTATGCGGCCTATTTTGCCGATCACAGAAGCATTATGCGGTCGCAAAACCTGTTCCGGAGCTTCATTTTTTGGGTTTTAAAACCCAACCCTACTTCGTTAAAATAGATGTAAAGGGGTCATTTTTTAGCAAACCCCGATACATTAGAGTGAGAGAAAAAGCCCTAGAGTGAGAAAGTGATCTTCATCAAATTACTCTCCAATTCTTGCTTAGTCCTTGAAGATTATCAAGAAAAGTCCTCATCTTAAAGGTAAGAATCTATGCCCTAACTCTCAATTTTGAAATTCTACTAAAAATGGGTAATTAGCAAGACCATCGTTGGATAAGGGAGTTGCTTATCTTGCATGCATGTGTGATAAAAGAGCGTAGGAGGATTGTATGCTAAAAATGGTAGAGAATGTGGTGTGGGATGATGGAATCCTTCACAAAAGGGCTTTAAAAACGTAATGCAGACCTAGTGTTTGATGATATGCTCAAATGAGCTAGAATCATGATCATCTTTCTAATTTTTGGTTCAACTTGTTATATTCCTTTAATATATTGAAGCAGCTAAGAGTTCCGGAATATAGTAGAATTTAAGGAAGCTCTATTGAAGTATGTATGGCGAAAACCCCATTTTCTTTGAATAAAGATCGTTATGCCAAATTGTATGAAAAGTCTTTATGCGTCTTAGATTCTAGATTGTTCATATGTATAAACAAAGTCTGGAATGAAAAGCCTTGTTGTGGCTGTTGATGATAATAATGTTGGGATGTGAAAACGAACTTGACTTATGAAATGCGGCCAAGAGCCAAGTATGAAATAAGATGATTGATGGAAAATGGTAATGTCTTGGGTAAGACAGCCCAGCTGATCGTGCCGTGAACTGGAAATTCAAATTGAGATTGTGGTTGATATCTCAAAAAAGACGGCCTAGCCAATCGGGTCATGATCGGACTCTGTGTAAGCATACGGTAATAATTATGTGAATAATGGTATATTGGTATTCAAGATCTCCTAACCGAAAATCATGGAAATTACTTGAAAGATTATGCGATTCTTAATTTGATGTTATGGTATTGTTTAAGGTTTCTATTGATTTCATAATTATCCCCTCTTGTATCATTGTTCATTCTAATGAGAATGTGTTTAGTTATACATATTAGTACCGTTCGAGGGTACTACCGTCTCTTTTTCTGGGGGGTGCTGCGTCTTAAATGGATGTAGGTGGTTCCATTGCAGGCAGTGTTGATCAGCGTTAGCGGTACATCCTCCTCCCGGCAATCTTGTTGAGCTTCATTTCATTTCGGGGTCGTACATCTTTTGTTCCTTATGTATTGTACTTGAGGTATAGCCGGGGCCTTGTTGGCGGCACTTTTGTAGTACTCTTTTGTATCTATTTAGAGGCTCCATAGACATAGTGTGAGTTGCATGTATATGAGTGCTGGGAAAGTTAAACGAATCATGTTGTGTTTGGATCATTTATTCCACATCATACTATGAAATGGTGTGTATTTTGAGCATTAACTAATGAAGTAACTAAGTAAAAATGACTTAGAATTGTATTCACGATCTCCTTAATATCTAATTAATGAAAATGTGTTTTCTCTTAATGCATGAGCAAGTTGGGTAGAAAGAATCTAATAGGCTTGCTTAGCCAGGTTCACTCGGTTGAGCGTCGGTCATACTCCCCGAGTTTGGGGCGTGACAATTGCACACGCAACAACCCTACCTAGAACATCTTACATATACACTTTAATCCACCAAATTCCAGTACGTGGATGAAAGAACTATGTACTTTCATTGTATCTATAATTCTACCCAACATAACCCAGATCCCATTGTCCATTATCACCCCCATTACTCTATGGCATATATGGCTACACCCTAATAATAACCTATTCCAAAAAACCTCCGCAACCATCACTAGTAACACATCAATTACCCAAGAAATTTAATACCTCTAACTCATAAACCAAAGAACAGCTCATCAGCAAACCACAAGAATTCAAGTGTGGTGGGTGCTGCCAATATAATACATCTATAAACTCAACATAGATGGTGCACACAGAAAAGACTCCAACTATAGAGGAGCAGGAGGAATCATTAGAGATTCCCATGGAAGCGGGATAGCAGGGGTTCTCCAACCGTGTTCTGGCCACTACGCCACTCCAAGTTGAACTTACAGCCCTACTAAGGGACTGGAGCTGGCCTTTACTAAAAACATAATGCCACTGGTTGTGGAAACTTAGGCCTCATTTGTTTGCACTTAATGGAGATCTGAATCTTAATCGTTCAAATCCAACCATTAAGTGCATTTGTTTAATTAGATCTTAACCCTACTTATTCAGATCCAACCCATTAAGTCTATTTATTTTTTCTCTTTTAAAACCTCTTAATAAGTGTGAATGCATCCCACAATAGTCCTAATGGCGCTCAGACTCTTAAAAACACGGTAAACGTGATTTTTCCAATTATTCCCGCAACAAATTTCGCAACTATTCACTCAACGATAAGGCTATATTTTAGCAAATTGCACGCTTTCTTCTTCATCTTCCGTGCATAAACTTATGCCTCTCTCTCTCACTCTCCATTTATCATCGGCTATCCAATTCTTTTTCTCTTGAACAGGTAAGATTCTAACCTTTAGAAAGTATTTTGCTATTATTTTATGAACTTCGCAATAAGCTTGCCTATTATTTTGTAAAAATTATACTTGTATGAGTTTCAAGATCTCAAGTATAATTTATTGGCTCTAAACTTCTAAATTGTTTCTCGGATGGTTATCCAAGGTTTAAGCCAAGTTTGGCCGTATTTGTTGCTAGCTTTTGCAGAAGTACTTTTTTGTTGGATCTTCTGAAAATTGTTTGTAAAACAAATATATACGTATAACTTATTCACTAAGTGTTTTGTAGAATAAATTTGTAAAGTATTTTTACGGTGTAATTCAGAAAGCTAACGTCTTGTAGCCTGAAATAGTGTCTAACTTTTAGGCCTAGAGGAATTTTAGAAGCTCCGTTTTGAGCTAAAACTTGTTCAGATTAAACTCTTGATGAAGTGTTATTCATGTTGAAAACACAATTGCTCAAAAAGGACATCTGGTTAAGGTATGTTTGATATGTAAACTTGCTCAGTGACTTTTTAAACATGTTAACTTCAATTGACATGCATCATCGTAGTCTTTTCTTGGTCATAAAGACATATTTTATGAGCACAATGGCTTTACTTCGTCTTGTCAACTCCTCTTAGCGAGAAGTAATCATGATTTTCTATTGTCATTCCGAAAAAGAAGAAAAGGGAACATTAACTTGTCAACAATGCAACTCTTCTTTTTTCTATTTAACGTCACTCAGTAAGCCTCTCGGCTTTGGGTAGTATAAAATCTGGTGGTGTGGAATATCTGGTTCAACGGTAGAGTTGAATTCATTCCTAAACAACATTCCTCAGCAATAATCTGTTGCTTTAATAGGAAAGGATAGAGATTACCCTCTAATTGTGAGAAAGTCTATTTTACAGTTGCAGTTGTATTTGTTACACTCATTTGTTCCATAAAAAGTATATACAGATATCTGTTGAATCCTGGTGAGTACTCACATAGAAAGTTCATGAGGGTTTTGTGAAGCTTCTCGCTCACACTCTCTGCTTCTTTTTGCTTTTATTATTGTGTCTTTCCCTTTCTCAGTTGGCTCATCCTTTATTTGTTTTTACAATATAGTTTCTGCACCAGCAGGGTACAAACAACATAATAATCCGGTGTTAAGAATATTGAACCATGAGTTACTAGTGGTTAAGATGGCTAGAAGTGCATAATAATTTACATCATAATATTGCCTAATTTTCTTATAGTTATCATTTGGTAGTGTGATACTGTGAGTGAGTCAGATGGTTAATTCATCTTAGGCCGATAACTCAAATTTGGTCAAATAAACATATATATGAATTCCAGTTCTTTATCATACTACCATGACCATGTATAACATGAACATGTAATAGTCTAAAAGTGCACTCTTGCCTCAACAGTTCATTTTCAATAATTATTATTATTTTATATTTCAGCTATGGAACAATCTAGTAAAAATTCAAGAGCAAGTTGAAAAAATATGGATATAGTAAAAACCTTTTTAGAAACTGTATTCAAGAAATATCTTTAAACGGAAGACTTGGAAGTAGTTTAAAGACAGATTCATGGAACAAAGTTAAACTAGTTTTGGAGACTACTCATGGCTTTAGTGTCACACAAAAGCAGACGAAGAATCATTATGATTATCTAAAAGAAAAGTATCAAGCTTAGTTGTCAATAACCAAAAAGACCGGCAATATTTATGACCCAACATCTAATACCATTCTATTGTCTAATAGTGAGCGGGATGAGTACATAAAGGTTAGTTCATTATCAAGTAATTCAACTTTTCCTTTTTTTTTTCTATAAAGGAAAAAGTTTGACATACATGTTAAATATCTCTTTACTATAGGCTCATCCAAAAGCAAAGGCATTGAAGACTTTGCCTCTACCATTCCCAGATCATTGTACAAAACCTTTTGAGGGTTCTACAGCAACAAGAATTCATGGTTGGAGTCCAAGTTGTACATATCCCCGACCTGGTGTATCTTCAGTAACTACTGCTATATATGTAGATACACTTGATAGCGTCGAAGATCTAGTTGGTAATAAGAATGATGGAGCTCCTACTGATTATCCATCTCAGTCTGCAGTTCCAATTGAAAAGAAACCTTTGGGAAAGAAAAAAAATATGCATCGTCTCAATTGGACATTGAAGAGAAGATGAGTATTGCATTAGAGTTATTGGTTAAAAAAAATAGCGGGCCTGACGTTGAAGAGTGTATGGTAAAACTAGAAGAACTTGGATGGGAAAAAACTATTATACAGTGAAACTGTTAATATACTTTGCGAAGGTGACAGCTACAGGAAAGCATGGATGAATATTATCGAGGTCGACAAATTAGAGAATTGGATTAAGGCCATGGGGAAGAAAATGGGGCTTATTTGATTTTTCTAATTAGCTAGATTATTAATTAGACGTTATTAATATGGAACCTTCTTTATTTTTTCCAACTATTATCGATTATGCTTATTTAATATTTTAATAAAATATTATGCTCGTGGAACATTTTTAATCTGTGATATACCTATTTGAAATGTCTTATTTGAAGTATGTTTGATGTGCATGGTATTGTTTTACTAATTACTTTATTTTGGTCATGTAACTTTTTATATTTTTCAAATACATAATGTGGTTTGCTTATTATTGTGTATTACACATCCTCTTTGTTACAACAGTTTAGAAATGGACATTGAGGATCAAGTATTAGCGTTGATGAGCTTGTATTGGTGTAAAAATTATTTTAGACTCAAGATTATCCAAAGAAATAAAGATTTAACATCATCTTTATCTGGTAAAAAGTACACACAAGAATTGTTGTCCGGCTCTAGTCGACAGTGTTTAGAATTGATGTGCATGTCTCGTGATGCATATGTTCGGCTATGTCAGCATTTTAGACATAAAGGATGGCTCATAGATAGCAAACATATTTCCATCGAAGAAAAGATAGCAATATTTCTGACCATTCTAGGTCATAATGAGCGTTTTGTGGTTATGAAGAGATGATTTCAACATTCTTCGCACATGACAAAAAAACTGGAATCAGCTACGAACGTCGCCGCTAATCTGTCGCTAAAACGCTCGTAGCTAACAGAATTTTTTGATAATCCGTCGCTAAATGAGATTAGTGACGGATTTTTCCATTTAGCTACAGATAAGTACTATTTATGTGATGCGGCATATCCTAATACTCGAGGATTTCTAGTACCATATCGTAATATTCGATATTGGTTAGGAGATTATCATCATAGACAAGTCATAAATAAGGAGGAAACGTTTAACCATGCTCATGAACAACTCAGAAATGTTATTGAACATGCTTATGGAGTTTTAAAAGCAAGATTCTCAATATTGGACAAGATGGCTCCATATTCTATTGATGTCTAAAGAGATGTTGTTATTGCATGTTTTGCAGTTCATAATTTTATCAGAAAAGAGCGACTAAATGATGACTTGTTTAATCAATATGATTTACCTCAAGTAATATTTGAGGATGAAGGAGAACACAAAGAAGTATTGGATGAAACAAATGGACCTAGCTGGACAACTGAAAATTCGCAATTTATGAACAATATGCGTGAAGAACTTGCACTTCAGCTAATGCAAGGAAGAGGAAATGCTTGATAGTTTTATATTTTTGTTATTAGAAATATGTTTTTAATGCTTAAACATTAGAATTTGAAATAATATTAATTAACTATTTTATTTGAATTTTATTATGCTATGTTTAAATATAGATAAATTGCACATATTCGGATACTAAAAACAAACAATCTTAATCATTGAGTGTTCAGATCCAGAGACAACATATTAATTATTTAGTTTTGTATTCAGATTCAGACGTCTAAATCTTAATACACATTTCATATTCAGATGTGTATTCAGATTCAGACGTCTCAATCTTAATAAAAACAAATGAGGCCTTATTGTCAGGTATTGTCCATACTTATACAACCTCACATGACTAATGATGCTCACACAACTTTACTGAAAGATTGCAAGGTCCTCCTCGTAGAAATGAACCAGCCACCAATCATGTCACGACCCTAAATTTTCATCCGTAGGATGTCGTGATGGAACCTAATTTCTAAGACTAGTTAAGCCTATCAATATGCGGAATAATTAAAAATAACAATGAGTACTTTTAAAAATCAATAACTCAATTATATAGAAATTCCCAAAAACCTGCAAAATATAAGTCACAAGCTCTAAAGAGAAATATTGAATATCTCTATACATAAGAGTCTAATGAGAATAAGGAAATAGCATAATAAAGATAGAGGCGGACTCCGAGGTCTGCGGACGCTGGCAAATATACCTTGAATTCTCCACGTACGGACTAGCTCACTGATACCTGGTCTGGTAGGAAGTATATGAATTTGCACAAAAAGATGTATAGAAGCTTAGCATGAGTACACCACAGTAGTACCCAGTAAAGTGTGAAGCCTGACCTCGGTAGAGTAGTGATGAGGTCAGGTCATGGCCCTACAGAAAATAATAAGGAGCAGGGCAAAAAGATTTAACAATATATAATAATAATAATGATAATGGAAATGAAACACGTAAGGAGTATTCCATAATTTAACTACACAGAATAAGGGCCGATGACACACCACAGAAGAAAATAAGAATTTACATATTAAGGAAAAAAAATAATTAAAGACATGTACACCAATGAGAAATATCAACAGGGGCACTCCCGAGGTACTACCTCATAGTCCCAAATCGTAAAAAAACACACAACGAAAACATATCAACAAGGGCACTCTTGAGGTACCGCCTCGTAGTCCCAAATCATAAATAAATTCAAAATCTTTTCATCTATCACAGTGGGAGCCTTCAAATTCAGTTTTAAAAATTATTTTTCCTTAAATAGCATCTCTCAATTTAGCCCACCTTATTACACCGCATGACTTCTAGTAGTTCCCCTACTAGCCACGCGTATCAAGCCCATCTTATCTCACCACATGTGTTTCAACACCCATACCTTATACCACAACATGCGTATCAATATCACAATATATCACAATTCACACCTCAAGTGCCCAATTATTTCAACTTGCCAAATAAATCAACAATAACATTATTTTCAACAATAAGGAGCTCACGGCCCAACAACAATGTATACAAAACCTCAACAAAATAGCTGGAAGTGTACAGTTCAACAGAATAGTACTTCATAATTTAATACTTAGTCTCAATGTGTTTCACGGCCTATATATACCATTATCAATTTCAGCATTAAAAAAAATCATAATTTAATAATTTCAAGTAAGAATTTCAACAGTAAAATAATGACTATATACTATAGAAAATAAAGCTTTAACTAACAAGTTGAGTAATTAGCCATAAAAAAAAGGTAATGCAAATAGGATATATGAAAACAGACAAATGATACGAATATGACATGATAAAATGACTCAATGAATGTTTGACAAAAATCTACATATTAAAAACCAATTTTTTCACATTTAACCTATGTACATACTCGTCACCTCGTGTACACGACTTTCACATATCATAATTATCATATCAACACCAATCCTAAGAGTAATTTCCCCCACACAAAGTTAGATAAGTCACTTACCTCGACTGGCGTTAATTCAATCTGCTAGTAGACCTTTTCTTTAGTTATCCAACTCCAAATGGCTCGAATCTAGCCAAATAAATTTTGATGTATTTAACACAAGTTATAGGAATAAATTCCATATGAAAATGCTAAATTTCACAATAAAATTCAAAAAGTCAACTAAAAGTCAACAATGGGGCCCACTCCTCGGAACCCAACAAAAGTTACATAATAAAAATGCTCGTTCAACCACGAGTCCAACCACACCAAGTTTACCAAATTCCGAGATCAACTCGACCTCCAAATCCTCAAATCTTATTTTCAAATCTCTAGGCCCAAATTCTCGAATTACACCTCAAAATCTCGTAATCTATTCGGAATATTCGATGATAATTTGATATTATTGACTAAAAATGGTCACAAGTGACTTACCTTAATAATTCCCGTGAAATCTCTTTGAAATATCGCCCCAAACCATGTTTTTTTCGTCCAAAAATGCCAAAATCCCACAACCCCTTTAATTTTATTCTGTTAAGGGGTTTTCGCATCTGCGATTCACTTGATTGCATCTGCGGTCTCATAGATGCGAGTGTTTCCTTTGCTTCTATGGCTGCCAGCGCTCTACGGACTCGCTTCTGCGGTTTCAATATCGTTTCTACGAAGCAGCCTTCCTTCTGCATTTCTGCTTCTGCGATCGACTTGTCGCTGGTGCAAAGCTGCTTCTACGGTCAGAAGTGAGCATCTGCGACCACTGCCTTCCTTGGCCCAGCATCACTTCTGGGATTCCAAGCTCACTTCTACAAGCTTGTGATAAGTGGAGATTTTGACTGCTTATTAGCGCCATTTAGCTTTCGTTTTAGTCTAAAAGCATTGAATTATGCTGCCGAAACTGATCAAATTATGCAAAATTGCAGGAATGATGGAAGTTGAGCTCTTGAGATGAAATCCAACTCAAAAAGAAGTTTCCAAGGTACAAGGCAATAAAGGGCACAGGAGCACAACTGTGCGATCCGCAAAAGGAATTCTGTGGTTGTAGAAGATATTGCAGACCGCAGATTTCCATCTACTGCCACAACCAAAGAAGGAAAACTTATGAGACATCTGCACAAATTGCGGACCGCACATAAATTATGCGGCTGCAAAGCTGAGCGAGAAGTTAAAGATTAGCGAGTGTGCAAAAAGATCAAGTCCATAGCAAGAATTGTGTGGCCGCATGAGAATGCCTTGCGACCGTAGTCCTAAATCTGCGGACCGCAGAAGAGTTGCCTTGCGGCCCCAATTCAAAAATGTGTGGCCGCAGAACTCCATTTCCTGTCAGATGAAGAAATTTGCAGAACCCACATGGAATTGTGCGGCTGCAGAACCTCCCGAAAGGCATTTTTGTCCGAGATTTCCAACTTTGTATAAATAGACGAGTTTCACAAAATTAGGTCAAGTTTTGAATATTTTAAGTACTGTAGCTGTTTTCTTTTGCTGTTTTAGGAAACTTTAGCTTATTTTGGTGTTTTGACATTAGATTTATCTATTTTAATCTTCCAATATGAGTTTTATTATCTTTTCTTCTTTGTTTTATTCTACACCCACTACGAGTAGCTAGATTTTACTAGAGTTGTGAACCAACCCTAGTGTGTAAACCTTATGGGTGATTAATTTTATGCTTGTTATGATTGGATGTTTATTATTTTGCTTTGTTTGTGCTTCAACTGTAGAATTAATGGTTGTAAACATTGATTCATGCCTATTTGACTTAGTCTCTTCTTGATAAATAGGGACCTAGTCTAGCTTAACTTAGCTAATAAGGAATTGGGTTAATCGAGAGATTGATTAACCCAATTAAAAGGTTCAACCTAGAGATAGTAATAATCCGACCTGAGCTCTTATCAACTGTTTTGGTTGATACCCATTTGGACTTGAGAAAGCCAAATTGGGCAAAACCACTCTCTGACCTAGAGGTCTTGAGTGGGTAATATAGAGTTATGAGCTATAATACACCCCAATAAATAAAACGTGCATAAAAGTCTTTATCCAATTAGGCAAATACCTAGGCCATGGTCACAGCCCTAGGCCTTTTATATATTTGGAAAACTCTCAAAAACAATTATCTCTAGTCTTATAGTTTTCATTTGCATTCATTAGATTAATATTGAATTTAGAAATAAAAATCTTGTTGTGGAAGTGCAACATAGATACTTCACTTGCTTATTCCGAATATATATTCCTAGCTCCCATCTTAGCTCCCTGCGGATTCGACCCCGACTCCTTGTTGGGATTTATTATTGCAAACGACCATATCATACCTTTTTTGAGGCGTGCATTTAGATGTGATTAATTTTTGGCGCCGTTCCCAAGGAGCTAAAAATGGCGTTAGCTATATATTTGGGTTTGTATTTGAATTATCTTCT
The DNA here is from genome assembly GCF_000393655.2 of Nicotiana sylvestris. Classification (NCBI taxonomy): domain Eukaryota; kingdom Viridiplantae; phylum Streptophyta; class Magnoliopsida; order Solanales; family Solanaceae; genus Nicotiana; species Nicotiana sylvestris. Next base: position 16,170,414 of record NC_091066.1, on the reverse strand, counting down.
TTTCTTCGTGTTACTAATTTGTGAGAATCCATTGTAGGTACAACTATGGCGGCGAACAACAATGAACTCGGAAACATGCCTTTGGGGAATGTTTTCATGCCCCAAACCTGGGGAGGCGTGCCTAGCATCCGGTGTCGTACTGGCCCGAGCGAACCACTTTGTAACTCATTTGTTTATTCTGCAAATATCATGGGCTAACATGGCCACAACTCCTAATGTATAACTATAAGTTGGCAAACACTGTATCATTGAACCATCGTTCATAAAATATGAGTACATATGGGCTATCAAGGCCTTTGACATACTGTACAAAATGAACATCTGTCTACAAATCCTCTAAGATTGTTTGACATCAAATGGGACAGGGTATCGCCCTACCCATAAGTCTGTAGCAAAACTCTGACACGATGACAAATAGACTCGGCTGCACTCCATATGAGGTAGAATCTTACTGATCCTTCTCTGAATGCTAACCTCGTCTGCTATGAGGGCTCATCAAACTGATTATCTATACCTGCAGGCATGAATGCATAGTCCCCAATAAAAGGACGTCAGTACGAATAATGTACCGAGTATGTAAGACATGTAAATCAATATATATATAAGGACATGGAATAAGCATGGAGTAAAAGACTCAACCTGTAAGTCTGGATAGCTCTATAAATCATGAAATAATTATAATGTCATGCATATGCATATAAATGTCATGTAATGCATAGGTCTGTAGGTACATAACATCATCAAGCCTCTGAGGGCATCCCATCATATCATCTTGGCCACTGTGGGCAAAATCATCAATGTATACCAACTGATCAGGTGGTGGTGCGTATATAACGCTGTTACCCTTTCCTATATCCCATATACATATATACGCGTATATAACACCGTCTGGTCATGGATCAATCCACATGTATAAATGAATGCAATGCATGAGAAATACGTCAATAAAAGCTTTCGGAATATCATAAGACCATTAGACCTCTAATTAATATCATGAATTAAACTTCATCAACTTACATATTTTCTAAGACTCATGAACAGACGATAGAATAATCAGACATATAGGGAATCAAGAACATGAGAACCTCTAGTATTTATATGAATAGAGTCATTTATGGAAGTTTTGCATTTGCTTGTTTTGTTTATATCGTATGTATCATGCCAAAAAGAAAGAAGAGATAGCCTTAACATACCTGTAAAAAGCCAGCACAGAATATATCCTAAAATTAATGTTTTGCGACAAGCTAAAACTTCCCACCAGAAACCCATATAGATGTCACTGAAGCAATCTCCACCAGAAAATAACTCTAGCACAACACTTTTAAAAACTGTTACCCAAAAAAAGTAGAAAGCTACGAAGGAGTTCCAATCACCTAAGCTCTTGACATACATCATCTACCAAGTACATACGACTATGCAGGAGCCAAATTTTCTGCTCCTTTATAAATAAGATAAAAGATATCAAGGAACATCGAAGTAACTACAAAGTGAGGCATAAACATCACCCAAGCAAACAACTTGTCCCTCTATTAAGTAGCCTAAGTTCCTTCACTTGCCAAATTAACCAATCCATTTGGGACCATATGAAAGTTACTTCCAAAGCCACCTCGCCTAATTGGGGAAAAAAAAAAACTTGGCAGATTTCACTTATTAACTATGTATAAAATTTTTGGAGATCTTTAACCTTGTGAGTGGGCCCCACTTATTGGCTTAGTTGACTAAAGACTTCTCTAACTTTTGCCATATTTTATGTGAATTCAAGAGTCATCTAAATTTTAAGGGAGGGATGCCACGTTTTTGGCCTCTTAGGCCATATCCCAACACCTTAATTAATCACCCACTAATCCTTAATTTACTAGGTATTTCTCCCATTAACAATAACAACCAATTATTCACTTAATTAAAAATTATCTTAACTTTACTTAAAATACTACTCACTTTTAACATACTTTATACATCATACTATAATGGTCATATGGTACCATATAAAATAAATACATACACTATTATTTTATTAATAGTCGAATTATGGAGGTCGAGTATTAAGGTTGTAGGTTAAGGGAAAATTATGAATATTTCTACAGCGCAATAGAGTGAGACTAGCTAGTTAGGAGTTAGACTAAGAATATAATTGGTCGTCTATTGATGCAGAGCTTTACCTGCTAGTTTTACTATACCGGCCATTTATTTCGTATTTCGTATTCTGTATTTCATATCTCTTATATTGCTGTTATTGTATTACGCATTTTTATGGTACTAATATATCGGCTCCGGTTGCTTTTTTTGAGCCGAGGGTCACCTGGAAACAGCCTCTCTACCCTTCGGAGTAGGAGTAAGGTCTGCGTACATATTACCCTCCCCAGACCCCACTTGTGGGATTATACTGGGTCGTTGTTGTTGTTGTTGTTGTATTATTTTATTAAAATATCCATGTAAAAAATTGCACATATTTTCTCATCTTCTAATTTTTCTAATCTCATATAAAGAGTAATAATTTTTGTATGCTTAATTCTTAAAATGGTAAAAAGATAACCTTCTTTTCTTGTGAGAAAATAATTTCTATCTTTACAATAAAGAAAATCTCATAAACTTTCTTATAGTATGAGTATAATTTACCATATCCGAAAATAGTAATAATGGTAACTATCCAAAATTATACTTATAAAAATTTTACTAAAGTACTCCACTTAAAAAAATACCACACTAACATAATATCTAACAGTATCAAGGTTGGTAAACTTACGGGGTCTTACAATAACATAGTCACAAATCCTCCATAATCTCATGAATGGTGTTAATCCCTTCAAGCTCATATGGATTACTACGACTTATCCTAATATTAAAGTACGGGATGTATCCCCTTTAGAAACATTCGTCCTCGAAGGTTAACTCTTAGAGATTTACAAAATTTTCTCTAGGATTTCCTCTGTAAATTAAACTAAAACCCAAACTATATCTGAAGTCTCGACTATTCACAATCATTTATACTTGAGTATCTCGTATCTTCTTCACCTTTACCTTACTTTTCTGTCACATATTGTATCTTCTGTTTCTTTCATAACCTTCCTTCCACATAGGTGGAAATTATGCTTTAAAGCTCTACTGTGATACCTGTACCTCTGGTGCATAAAATATCTGGCGAAAGCTTCATACTGACTTGTTACGATTCAGCTCTATGGCACGATCTGGAAACAAAAGAAGGGTAACATTTCCTAAATGCCTTATAACCTCTCAGTTATAAATGTGGCGCGCAACACACCCATAAGTAAGACTCTACCAGGAACGACTTTGTAGACTCCCTAGGATACGACCCGCTCTGATACCACTTTGTCACGCCCCAAACCTAGGGAGGTGCGGCTGGCACCCGGTGCCGTACTGGCCCAAACGAACCACTTTGTAACTCATTTGTTTTCAACAACTATCATGGGCCAACATGGCCACAACTCGTAATGTATAACTATAAGTGGGCAAACACTGTATCATTGAACCATCGTTCATAAAAAATGAATACATATGGGCCGTCAAGGCCTCAACATACTGTACAAAATGAACATCTGTCTACAAAGCCTCTAAGATTGTTTGACATCAAATGGGACAGGGTACCAGCCCGCCCATAAGTCTGTAGCAAACCTCTGACACGATGACTCAGAGACTTCTGCATTCCGAATGAGGTGGAGTCTCACCGATCCTTCGCTGAATGCTAACCTTGTCTACTATGAGGGTTCATCCAACTGATTATCTATACCTACAGACATGAATGCAGCGTCCCCAACAAAAGGACATCAGCAAAAAATAATATACCGAGTATGTAAGGCATATAAATCAGTATATATAAGGACATGGAAGAAACATGGAGTAAAGGACTCAACCTGTAAGTCTGGATAACTCTGTAAATCATGAAATATTTGTAATGTCATGCATATGCGTATAAATGTCATGTAATGCATAGGTCTGTACGAAAATAACATTATCAAGCCTTTGAGGGCGTCCCATCATATCATCTCAGCCATTGTGGGCAAAATCATCAATGTATATCAGCTAATCAGGTGGTGGTGCGTATATAATGCCATAACCTTTATCCATATCCCATATGTATATATATATATATATATATATATATATATATATATATATATATATATATATATATATATATATACGCGTATATAACGTCGTCTGGTCATGGGTCAATGTACATGTATAAATGAATGCAATGCATGAGAAGTACGTCAATAAAATCTTTCGGAATGTCATAAGAACATTAGACCTTTGATTAATATCATGAATTAAATTTTATTAACTTACGTATTTTTTAAGACCCGTGAATAGATAATAGAATAACAAGACATATGGGGAATTAAGAACATGGTAACTTCTAGTATTTCTATGAATAGAGTCATTTATGGAAGTTGTGCATTTGCTCGTTTCGTTTGTATCGTATAAATCATGCCAAAAGGAAAAAAGAATAGCCTTAACATACCTGTAAAAAGCAAGCACAAAATATATCCTGAAATCAATGTTTTGCGACCAGCTAAAACTTCCCACCAAAAACCCATATAGATCGTCACTGAAGCAATCTCCACCAGAAAATAACTCCAGCACAACATTTTTAAAAACTGTTACCCAAAAAAAGTAGAAAGTTACGAAGGAATTCCGCCCACCTAAGCTCTTGACATACAACATCTACCAAGTACATGCGACTATACAGGTGCCAAATTTTCTGCTCATTCATAAATAAGATAAACTATATCAAGGAACATCGAAGTAACTACAAAGTGAGGCATAAATATCACCCAAGCAAACAACTTGTCCCTCTTTTAAGTAGCCTAAGTTCCTTCACTTGCCAAATTAACCAATCCATTTGGGACCATATGAAAGTTACTACCAAAGCCACCTCGCCTAATTGGGAAAAAAACTTGGCAGACTTCACTTATTAACCATATATAAAAAAATTTGAGATCTTTAACCTTGTGAGTGGGCCCCACTTATTGGTTTAGTTGGCCTAAGACTTCTCCAACTTTTGCAACATTTTATGTGAATTCAAGAGTCATCTAAATTCATAGAGAGGGCCGCCACGTTTTGGGCCTCTTAGGCCTTATCCCAACACCTTTATTAATCACCCACTACTCCTTAATTAACTAGTTATTTTCCCCATTAACCAATAATCAATAAATTACCCACATAATTAAGAATTATCTTAACTTTATTTAAAATACTACTCACTTTTAACATACTTTATACATCTTACTATCTTGGTCATGTGGTACCATATAAAATAAATACATACACTATTATTGCATTAAAACATCCATGTAAAAAAATGCACATATTTTCTCAACTTCTAATTTTTCTAATCTCTTATAAAGAGTAATAATTTTCGTATGCTTAATTCTTAAAATGGTAAAAAGATAACCTTCTTTTCTTGTGAGAAAATTATTTCTATCTTTACAATAAAGAAAATCTCATAAACTTTCTTATATTATGAGTATAATTTACCATATCCGAAAATAGTAGTAATGGTAACTATCCAAAATTATACTTATAAAATTTTTACTAAAATACTCCACTTAAAAAAAAAATACCACACTAACATAATATATAATGGTATCAAGGTTGGTAAACTTACGGGATCTTACAATAACATAGTCACAAATCCTCCATAATTGCATGAATGGTCTTAATCCCTTCAAGCTCATATAGATTACTACGACTTATCCTAATATTAAAGTACGGAATGTAATTGATGTGGACATTGAGGATGACCAAGTTGAAGAGGTTCCTCTTGAACCTCAAGCAAATAGAAGAGGTTGGGCACCTCAAGACAATGTCCTAGTTCCACCCCCACCTCCTCCACGAGCGGCTAGCACCGAGTGTTGTCCAATGTAGGGCATGCAAGTGCTATAGTCCCACCCCGTATTAGGGCGGGCAACTTTCAAATCACCAATGTGATGCTCACTTTACTAGAGCAACGATGTTTCTTCATTGGGGCTCCGAGTCAAAATGCGTGAAAATACTATACACGGCTAAAAGCGGAGAGTCCGATTTTGTGATCATTATTACATTCTGTAGCCTGTCTCCAGAAGGCTCGAGGCACATCTTGAGGTTCGACCCCGAGGGTTCCCTATGCTCAATCTCGGGGAAGCACAAATCGATAGCTATCATGGACAAGCGGGAAATTCCCAAGGCACGTGATCAAAGCTGACAATGCCTGCAAGAATAGTACAAGTCCGTACCGGACCATTAAATAGATGTACCAGCTACATTTCTTTGTAATAATTATATATATACCATCTTGGGATTCCCCCTATTGTATAAAGGGGACTATTGTTATTTCTTGCACACATGATATTCAATACAAGAACATTCTCTGCTCCTTAACTTAAACATATTCTATTGTCGCTCCTTTGATTTTATTGCTTATATTTATTGTGTCTTACTTATTGTTCTTCATTTATTACTCATCATTGATCATAAAGAGCCATCATCAAGGTCGTTTGAACTATTAGTTCTTCGTCGATCACCCCTAGTCTGGCACTTTAGCTCGACCTCTAGGCCTAGCGTAGGCCAGCTCGAGACCCCGATTCACGGCCATTCGATTTGCATAACATATTGTCCTCAAGCTCTTATCTCATTTTCCTAACTCACACTTAGCGTCTATCGCTTAACAACTAGTATTAAAATAAATTACATTTTTTTAGAACCACAAAATCAAATTTAATTGTAATTACCATTTTCAAGGTAAAAAGTTGGTTCCCACCATGGGGCTAAAAATAATAGTGATTGTTTTAGTGTTGGTTTACCGAAAAATGCAAGCTATTCTTAGCACTTCTTCTTGTCCAAGAATCTTTGATTTCAAGTCAAAATGTCTAACTCAGTGAATGCACATGAAAACAACGGTCCTCAGGACCATGGAGAGAATGATGCAGCTATTCCAGGTGCCGGTGTACCACTGCGAAACCCTGAAGACGCACCAGAGACAATCCCTGTGGATGTGGGCTCACCCAACGCCCAATGCATCGACAGAAGCTCCTACAATAACGGGAGTATACGCCAAGAAATCCAACAAGAAGCTCAAAAACTCCAGCCCGGGAGGGAAGAGAGGCAGACAGGAGGAACGGAACAGGAAAACCTTAGCACGTCGTTCATATGATCATTGGAGGGACCGACGTTCCTCAAGGCCTCGTGATCAAGCGGACAAAAGTTTTCGCTGAAACAAAAAGGCAAATTTGGGGTTGCATGCCCGAGGACATCCTTGCATTCAGTGAAGAGGACTTCGAGACCTTGTCTCATCCACATAACGATGCACTAGTAATTTCATTTCTCTTCAATAACATTTAAATTGAATGTGTACTCATGGATCCAAGTAGCTCGGCCAACGTAATTAGGACGAAGGTGGTAGAACAGCTCGGACAGCTCGATCAAATCATACCTACCTCCCGAGGCCTCAACGGCTTCAACATGGCCGGCAAAGCAACGAAGGGTGAGATCACCCTCCTGGTCAACATGTCTGATACAATTAAAATACCAAATTTCATGTCATCGAAGGTGACATGAGGTACAATGCATTTCTTGGAAGGCCATGGATACACAACATGAGGGCAATACTGTCAACTCTTTCTTAGATGATAAAGTTTCCAACAAAAGACGGTATAAAAATGATATATGGAGAATAGCATGCAACGAAGGAAATGTTCGCGGTTCGCAGGGAGGCACCAACTTCCATGCCCTCCACCTCGGAGGAGCCGGAGGGCAAACAAACCCCTGAGGATGATGAAGAAGACTTCCTCGCTCCCCAAACCTTTGTTTCCCTCGAAGAATCGAATGCAACAAAATCAACAATTGAAGAACTGGAGAAAGTTGTTTTGATCGAGCATCTCCCAAAATAGAAGGTATACATGGGTACAGGACTAATCCCCGAACTCAGGAAAAAACTCATTTAATTTTTTATTAATAACATTGATTGCTTTGCTTGGTCCATTTAGATATGACAGGGATCCCGCCAAAAATAACCACCCATCGACTAAGTGTCGACCCCAGGTTCAAACCAATGAAGCAAAAAAGGAGACCTCAGTCCGAGGTAAAACACACGTTCTTCAAGGATGAGGTAACAAAACTCCTCAAAATAGGGTCTATTGGGAGGTAAAATATACTGAATGGTTGGCCAATATGGTGGTAGTTCCCAAAAAGAGGAATAAGTTAAGAATGTGCGTAAGATTATAAAGACTTAAATAGATCATGCCCTAAAGATTCATTCTCGTTGCCCAACATCGACCACTTGATTGATGCCACGACCGACCACGAGATCCTCACCTTTCTCGATGCCTGCTCGCGGTACAATCAAATTCAGATGAACCCCGAGGATAGGGAAAAGACTTCGTTCATCACGAAGTATGGTACGTACTGCTACAATGTGATGCCCTTCAGGCTAAAAAAATGCAGGAATCACGTACCAACGCCTAGTTAATAAGATGTTCAAACATCAAATAGGCAAATCCATGGAATTTACATTGATGATATGCTAGTTAAGCCGCTGCACACAGAGGACCATTTGACTAATTTGCAGGAGACATTTGACATCCTCAGAAGCTACAACATGAAACTCAATCCCGAGAAATGCGCCTTCGGAGTGGGTTCGGGCAAATTCTTAGGCTTCATGGTGTCAAACAGGGGGATTAAGATCAACCCCGACAAAATCAAAGCCATCAAAGAAATCGCGGTGGTAAACAATTTGAAGGCCGTGCAATGGCTGTCACACCTCCTTTTTGCGCGCCCGAGGGGGCGCAGGGGAGTTTTTTCCAATTAAAGGACAATCGAAACGGGATTGGTTTATTTATTTCAGAGTCGCCACTTGGGAGATTTAGGGTGTCCCAAGTCACCAATTTTAATCCCGAATCGAGGAAAATAATGACTCTATATTACAGTCTGCGTACCAGAAATCTAGATAAGGAATTCTGTTAACCCGGGAGAAGGTGTTAGGCATTCCCGAGTTCCGTGGTTCTAGCACGGTCGCTCAACTGTTATATTTGGCTTATTTATCTGATTTTAAATACAATATGAACTTATGTGCAAATTTTAACTGTTAACCGCTTTATTATTATTGTTTTTACAAGAATGTGAACATCGCTTAAAACACGTCTTTGGACTGCGTCACATGAAATGCACCCACAATCCGGAACGCATTTTATTTGATGTTTTGAGATTTGGATTTGGGTCGCATGAAATGCACACCCGAGTTTAAGAAAGTAAATTATTAAACGCGCGCCTAAAGAGACTATCGCGTTATTATTTTGCGGAGGCCGTGAAATTCGCTAAACGACCCTCCCGAATTCTAAGTAATTTTAAACAAGTATTTACTGAGGGCCCCGCAATTTGTATTTTTATTTGGCGAGGCTCGTCCCATTTATTATTTTAAAATGAATTCGCAACGTCATGGAAATGCATCTCAGACCACGTCACAGTCAATGTACCCGTGATTAGAGACACATTTCGATTTCGTTGAGATTTGGATTTGGGTCACATAAATGTGCACCCGAGTTTAGGGAGATAACATTATTAAAGGCGCGCCTAAAGCAACTAGCGCATTATTATTTTAGGTGGGGCCGTGAAATTTTCTAAACGGCCCGTCCCGGAATCTAAGTGTTTAATACATATATTTTGTGAGGACTCCGCAATCTGTACATTTTTTATTTTTGGCGAAGCTGGTCTCGTTTTTTTTGTTTATTTATTTATTCTTTTATTTTATTTTTTTTATTTTTTTTTTTAAAAAAGGGATGCTGTTTTATGCCTTTAACCATACTAAACCTTACAACTTCTTTACGACCAGAGTCTCATAACTTGTCAAAAGTTTAATAAAAGAAGTTAAGCGAATGAGTGTTTCGGGCGTAGTAACAACAGGTACTAATACTAATTTTGTCCAAATAAACTAAGGAAACGAAGGGAAAAACGAATCAACGTCAAACTGTGTCCTAGAACTCCTAATACAACTAAATCAAATGACATCAAGTAAACAAGAATAACATAACACAAAGATGAACCAAAATGCATACGGTGAAACATAAGCAGAAAATTATCATACCAATTTCTATATTGCATCTTCGAACATTTAAAATAGCGTTTCTTTGTCTAATACACTGAGGTTCACTAACCTGAACAAACCGAAACATATAGAGCCATGGACCAAACCTCGACAGCGACCTCAACGACCAACCTCGACGCACCGGACCTCGACGCACCGGACCTCGGCGAACCAAAGACGACCTCAACGACCTCACCCCGGACAGAGCTTCTGGGCTACTTTTCGAATGCTTTCGGTTAAGTTTCAGCAGGCGTGTGCGTGTGTTTTTTGGTCAGTCGTGGCAAAGAGGGAGGGGTCGCTTGGGCAGTAGCGACGGGTAGGTTTTTTCTGGTTCTTGGACGTGAGGGTGGTGGTATTTGACGATGGGTGGTTGCGATAGTAATGGTCGAGGGCTATGGAGGTCGTGACTGTTTTTTTTTTTGGGTTTAACTTGCTTGGAGGAGAAGAACGAAATGCAGCAGCAGCATCAGCAGCTGCTGCTCGACATGGTTTAATGGAGGATCGAGGAGTGGTAGGAACGGTGGTTTAGGCGTTGGAGGGGACGGGTGGTTTTGACGATGGTGGGGCTGTAGATAGGTTCTTGGACAGTAGGGTTTTCCGGTCGTTTTTTTTGTAGGGTTTTCTGAAGAAGAACGGAAAATGAACAGTAGTTGACGAGGGAAGGGGAACTGGTGGTGATTGGTCGTCTTTGGGTTTGGGACGCTGGGGGAAGTCCGGTGGTCGAAGGGCTTTTTAGTAGGTTTTCTTTCTTTCTTCTTTTGAAGAAGAAAGAGGAACAGTAGTCTGCCCCAATTTTCCAAAAAAAGTCCGTCCCTTTTTCCAGTCCAAGTCTCGTGCATTTGTATGGGTTTGCCCCAAAAAATGAGCCCCACGCGTGGTGGGGTTCGAGATTTATGTCCCCCACGCGTGGTGGGGTTCCCCATGTGTCCTGGACACGGTTTATTGTGGGCTAGGTCCGAAATTAGGCCTAAAACCGGGTAGTTTGAACCCGAATATTATTCTTTTGCCCGGACCCGAGAAATAGGAACACGTTGTTTAACTAGTCCTAGGTAAGCCAAATAACTACCAAAAATAAGACTAGTATTTAAACAAAACTATATATTTTTTAAATATTTTCAAGATTTAAAATAGCTACAAAATATTAATAAAACTATTTTTTTGTAATTTTCATTTTTAAATATTAAGATAAAATATGAGGTAATATTTTTGTATTTTTCAAAGTTAAAAATGACTATAAAATCTTAATAGAACTATATTTTTTGTAATTTTCGAAATTATATAAAGTACAAGAATAAAATGCAATTTTTTTGTATTTTTCAAGTTTATGAGAGATACATAAACTAAAATTTATATATATATTTTTTGAAATTTTTCTTTTTGCAACGAAATAAAGTAAAAATAGTTAAAATAGCTATACTAGACCCAATTTCACATATTCACGCTAAAAATGTGAAAATTCTCGGGGAGGGTCAAAAATCACGTGCTTACAGCTGCCCCTCTTTGACTGGAAACACGAAGAGTTTTCCGACAAAGAACGACTAGACGTGTTTTTTGACCCGACCATTACTTGGACGGACTACACTGGGAGGGAATGTGACTGAGCCCTGGCATCTGAGCTGCCTACATATCCTTGGTTATACAGGAATCAGGCCACGTGTAGTTCGGATATGAGAGAGATGGTAGAGTGTACCGAGGTGAAGAGCCGATCGAGGTTCTGTTCCGTTGAGGTTCCGGTCCGCGGTCCTGTCATTACAACAAAAATAAAAACTGAAAAAGACTAACTAAGCCTATCAGCTACTAGTTACAAGAATTCCTATCTCTTAAGTCTTCTGAAACTTGGTCTTAAGTCTTGAATGGTGCTTCATACAGACTTTGGATTTGAACCTTGATACTTGCTAGTTGTAGGCGCTAGTTCTTGAGCAGATCACATCTGTTCTCCACTTCTGTGCTTTGGATTCATTCATTTTTCTTTTTTTTTTTTGTTTTTGTGACTAGCTTTTGTTGACCCTCTCAGACTGTTGACTCGCATTCTTGGGGCGAGCTTCTTGTTGCTTCTATCTTGGATTGAGTGCTGGGGATTTTTGTTGTAGCCTTCTGCCTTCCAATGGGTTACGGCTTGACTTTGAACGATCCCGCTGTTCTACAGGCGGACCCCTAACTTCTTCAATCTTTGACATATAACAATCTTCTGCTCTACAGGCAGGCCCCTGACAATCAAAACAAACAAAACAAACAAAATTTCCTAACCCAGTTTGCACTGGGAAGGTTTGTGAGTCGTTAGCAAAATCGTAGCCCACTGATACTACTGATGCAGTGCTGAGAGTGAACTAAACACTAGATTAGGATGTATTCCCTTGTTATACAGGTGGGCGCCTAGCAAGAAATTTAAAGACTGAATGTATTCCTCTGTTATTATGGGCGGACTCCCAATTTCAACACCTGAAAAGTAAAGACTGAAATGTATGCCTCTGTTATTATGGGCGGGCTCCCAATTTCAACACTTGATAGTAAAACTGAATGTATGCTTCTGTTATTATGGGCGGGCTCCCAATTTCGATACTAAAAACTGAATGTATGCCTCTGTTACTATGGGCGGGCTCCCAATTTCAACACCTGAAAGTAAAGACTGAAGATTTTGATCCTAGGAGAAGGTTCGTCAGACTAGGTCTCTATCTTAGGAGAAAAATTCGTCAGACTAAGATTTGGATCCTAGGAGAAGGTTCATCAGACTAGGTCTTTTCTTTTTGGTATCTTAGGAGAAAGATTCATCAGACTAAGATTTTGATCCTAGGAGAAGGTTCGTCAGACTAGGTCTCTATCTTAGGAGAAAAATTCGTCAGACTAAGATTTTGATCCTAGGAGAAGGTTCATCAGACTAGGTCTTTTCTTTTTGGTATCTTAGGAGAAAGATTCATCAGACTAAGATTTTGATCCTAGGAGAAGGTTCGTCAGACTAGGTCTCTATCTTAGGAGAAAAATTCATCGGACTAAGATTTTGATCCTAGGAGAAGGTTCATCAGACTAGGTCATTTTTGTTTTTTTGGTATCTTAGGAGAAAGATTCATCAGACTAAGTCTCTATCTTAGGAGAAAAATTCGTCAGACTAAGATTTTGATCCTAGGAGAAAGTTCATCAGACTAGGTCTCTTCTTTTTGGTTATCTTAGGAGAAAGATTCATCAGACTAAGATTTTGATCCTAGGAGAAGGTTCATCAGACTAGGTCTCTATCTTAGGAGAAAAATTCGTCAGACTAAGATTTTGATCCTAGGAGAAGGTTCATCAGACTAGGTCATTTTTTGTTTTTGGTATCTTAGGAGAAAGATTCATCAGACTAAGATTTTGATCCTAGGAGAAGGTTCGTCAGACTAGGTCTCTATCTTAGGAGAAAAATTCGTCAGACTAAGATTTTGATCCTAGGAGAAAGTTCATCAGACTAGGTCATTTTTGTTTTTTTTTGTATATCTTTAACAACCACTTAGGAGGAAATGCATCTCCTATGGGCAAAACAAAAACTTAGGAGGAAATGCGTCTCCTATGGGTAAAAACAAACTTAGGAGGAAATGCATCTCCTATGGGTGAAACTTAAACTTAGGAGGAAATGCGTCTCCTATGGGTAAAACTTAAACTTAGGAGGAAATGCATCTCCTATGGGTGAAACTTAAACTTAGGAGGAAATGCGTCTCCTATGGGTAAAACTTAAACTTAGGAGGAAATGCATCTCCTATGGGTGAAACTAAAACAAACCGAGGAGGAAATGCGTCTCCTATGGGTAAAACTAAAACAACCTTAGGAGGAAATGCATCTCCTATGGGGTGAAACTAAAACAATATTAGGAGGAAATGCATCTCCTATGGGTAAAACTCAAACTTAGGAGGAAATGCATCTCCTATGAGGCGAAACTAAAACAATCTTAGGAGGAAATGCATCTCCTATGGGTAAAACTAAGACTTAGGAGGAAATGCATCTCCTATGGGTGCAATTAAAACGAACTTAGGAGGAAATGCATCTCCTATGGGTAAAACTCTAACGATTTCAAACTAGGAAGTGCGTCTCCTATTAATGAAACCTTCGCTTCCTCTTTTTTTTTTTTATCTTTTTATTCTTTTTGTTTTTCTTTTTATTATTCTTTTTTTTTGTTTTGTTTTTGCATAGCTTCTTCCTTCAAATACTACCTCCCTTGAGAGTCGTGTTGGACCCCTCGCAACTGCTAGGGATAACACTGTTGAGGAATTATTCACTTACCTGTTGGGGGTGAAATGTTATCAGCTGGGGGTACCTGACTTCCAGAAAATTTTCTAAATGGAAGGAAACTTTTCTGCCCCAGTTTGATAATATCCCTTGTGGCATGCGTTTCTGCATCAATGCCGTTTCCTTTACCTGTTTCAAATCAAACAAAATTGTTAGTTTAAAACATGGTGGTTGGTTGTGATACTCCCAACGGGATGGCCTTTTCTTTTTTCCTTCCTTGCTTTGCGTTGCACAACTTGTTGGGGACGATTTTATTTGCTGGGTACAATCCCTTTCTGCTGGGGATATCCCTCTTCTTTTGTGGCATAGCTCGGAAACTGGCATTTCCCCGACCTTTTAGTCTAGTATGGATTTCGCCAAATCATGCTCACTGCTTTCCTTGCTTTGTCCATGGGCCTTGGCCTTTGAGGTTTATAACCTTGGTTTTGGCAAGGATATCCCTCTTGACACTCGTCAATCCTTTTGTCAATTTCCTTTTGCTGGGGATATCTTTATTGACACTGGCCTCGCGCTTGTTCCTTGCTGACTATACCATTTGGATGTACTGGTCAGATCTCATCTTTGAAAAGCTGATGGCATATTTGAAGTCATTCCATACTTGTTCTGACCAGACAGACTCTATTGGGGATTTTCTATGAAAGGAAAAAGATAACAGGGAACAGAATAAAAGACAAAGGAAAACGATGACTCTCTTACAAAAGAAACTATAAATAAAACCCTATCAAATGCAGATACCGACTCTAATGGCCATGACATGCATATGGGGCCTATCCTTTACCGTCAATCATCTTTCGAGATCCTCAATTGGTGATTCCCCATCTTATTCTTAATCTTATTCGACTTGCAGTGCCCAAAAGGGTTTTCACTAGCAAGTCTCTCTCATTTTTGGTTCTTCTCTCAGCTTTCATCTCCTTATGGTGCCTGTGAAGGTTTTCACCGATAAGACTCTCTCATTTGTATCACTTTCCAGCTGGGGATTTGGAGTGTCGCCGGTATGACTCTTTCCGCTGGAGATTAGAGTCCTTTCTGCTGTGGAACAGAATGTTATGTTCGCCGGTAAGACTCTTCATTTGTCTGACTTTGCATTTTTTGAAAACTGATCAGAAGGTCTTTCTTTGGACCGTAATGTGGGTTTTGGATAGGCTAGAAAGAAAGGGTATAAAAGGCTCAAAGAATACATTAATTTTGGGTTATTAATTACAACCTTCGGAATCAGATATATTTACCACAAACGCAATCTTTGCCCCAGTTTCTTGCTTGGGGATATTTAATTTTTTTTTTCATTTTTCAAAACTATGACCGAGCCGTGAAGCGCCTACGTATCCTCTTTGAGGAATCAGGTCAAACGTAGTTCCCACTTCCTCTTTTCATTTGACTTTCTTTTGTTTTTTTTTTTCATTTTCTGTTATCATTTCTCTTTTCTTTTCTCTTTTTTTTTTCATTTTTCTTTTGTCATTTTGCTATTCTCTTTTTTTTTTTTTTCATGTTCGTATCTTCTAGTCGTTGCTACTGATTCCGAACGAGGGGTATGAAAGAAAAGTTAGTAAGGCCAAAAGGGGTAACGAAGGATAAAGTGTTTAGGTAGCAGAACAAAATGCCTTCGTCATTCCAGTCTTCAAACATGCCAAGTGCAAACAACACAATTTAAATTTATAGTCTCTTCTGATGGTGCTTGACTCGGCAACTATATTCAACATCTATTTGTTCATTTGTCACTTCTAAATCACCGTTGGGCGACACTCTCATTCTCATTATTATGAACGACCCTCATGCCAATTTAGGCGAATCTTTCTTTAACGGTTTTCTTTGTGTTTAACTTGCCCCAGTTCCACATGACTCGAGCTCTGAATAATCTCAAACCGTCCTTATTTTCTTTAAATGGTCTGATCGCCTTTCCAGGGTTTTATGATTAACTTTAAAGACTAGGCCCAAAGTGTGTGCGCATGTCATGTCCCTAGAATCGGCATTGAACGAAATGATAAAAGGACTAAACAAAAGACGACTGGAACTAACAAAAGACCGACTTTGTATTAGACTACCAGCGAAATGGTTTGAATAATAAAACAAACAAAACAACCAGAATAAAATCCTAACACAAACTGGACAAAATTTAAACAAACTGTTATGACAAAATGGAAAGATAAGAAGGTTTGACACAGGACAAAATCCCAATTACAACCTTAATAATCTGAACAACAGAAATGACCACAAAATAAGCCACCACAAGCTTCTCTCTTGCTGACCAAGGAACGAAGCGTCCTCCCACTTTATCAAAACCTGGCATCTTAGCCACTGAGCTTTGCATCAATACTTCCAAGACCATTACCCGCTTCAACATCGTCACCCTCTGTCAACAAGTTCTCGATAGGGTTCGAGTGCTCCATGTCACTGTTATTGATCACAATCCGCCCTTCTTGGATCATTCTTTCTATTTCTCTTTTCAAATCCCGACAGCTTTCAACATTGTGCCCCTGGGCATTGGAATGGTATTCACACCTTTTAGAAGGGTCAAAGCTTCTTGCACGTGGGTCCACACGATTTGGAGGAATAGGTGCAATCATGTCATGATTCTTTAATTTCTCAAATAAGCTTTCATAGGACTCTCCTATTGGTGTAAAATTATCTTTCAACCTTTGTTCCCCTTTATACCACTGGCTTGGCTGTGGGTTATAGGGCACCTGAAAATTTTGTGGAGACTTAACTTTGTGATGCTCGTGCTCGCCTCCTGGGGTATTTTGGTGGCTGGACAACATACTGAGGTGGAGCGACAGAGTATTGAGCGTCCTGAGGTGGATAATACTGCTCAGGGGAGCCATAGAAAATTTGAGGAGGCTGCTCATACCCTCGAGATGTTCTCCTGGGACCTCTTCTAGACCCTGATGTCATCATGATTTCTTCAATCTCCTCATTTGTGCCGCTAAGATTATCTGACTCAACCCGGACAGCCTGAGTTGCGGCCTTAAGAACAGCTTGACTTATAATTTTGCCTGTCTTAAGACCATTCTCTACCATTTCTCCAATTTTGATTGCTTCCGAGAAGGTTTTGCCAACTGCGGACACCATGTTTTGAAAGTAATCTGGCTCTTGCGCTTGAAGGAAGACAGTAATTAGCTCGTGGTCATCCATGGGTGGCTTAACTCGAGCTGCTTGCTCTCTCCATTTTATGGCATATTCCCTGAAACTTTCACTTGGTTTCTTCTTCAGGTTTGAAAGGGAAAGGCGGTCTGGGGGAATGTCGATGTTGTATTGGAACTGTCTGACAAAGGCCTGTGCCATGTCATCCCAGACATACCAGCGAGACGTGTCTTGATCCATAAACCATTCGGAGGCTACTCCCGTAAGGCTTTCCACAAAATAAGCCATCAACAATTTTTCATTTCTTCCTGCCCCTCTCAGTTGATTGCAATACCTTTTCAGGTGGGCTATGGGATCTCCATGTCCATCGTACTTTTCAAATTTTGGAGTCTTGAAACCAGGCGGCAAGTGGACATCGGGGAACATACATAGATCTTTGAAGGCAACACTCTTTTGGCCTGCCAACCCTTGCATGTTTTCCAACCATTGTTCTAAGCTTTTCACTCTTTGGGTCATTTCTTCCTGTACCATCTTTCGGGCAGGCTTCTCAGTTTTTGCAGCAAGATCAAACGAGTACGAGTGGTACTCAGGAGAGTGGTACTGCTCTTGTTGTGTCGCAAATTGTGACTCATGACGAGGAACCCTCCGACTCTGAGTCTCTGGAGCACTTGTAACAGCTTCGACGTTAGTTGTCATTTTTCTTTGAGGCACAAACCAACCACCTCAACTTTCTTCACAATTCAAAACCAAATATGTTAGAATGGACTCAGTCGGTCCTTATTATTATCAATATATATATATATATATATATATATATATATATATATATATATATATATTTTTTTTACCTTTGTTTTTTCTTTTTCTTTTTTTCTCTTTTTCATCATTTTTTGTATGTGGTCGAATCTTATGGAGATTGCTTACGTATCATGACCCGCATGAATCAGACCTTGCGTAGTTCGGACCAATAAAAGATAAACAATACTCAACATTTTTCATTTTTCATATTAAAACAAACTGGGTTTCAAAGGTTTAAAGATGACCTACAAACTTGAAAATCAAACAACCCGCCTATTTTAATCAAAAGGTTTACAAACTTCAAAACAAATGGCCAACTTCCTTCTTCCATTTGCTAATTTTAACCAAATGGTTGTTTTTTGCAAACGTGGCCCTTTCCAACTCTCACATGAATTTTGAGGCCGAGGAGGATTATTTTGACACTTTACAAACTTGTCCATTCTTTTACGAAAATAACCTTTCCACAACTGAAAGATACTCTAAGGCTATTTCGGCAAGAACGGTTTAAGACGCGGCCGAAGCTGGCTCGGCTTATTATGACAAATTTCAAACGGTATTCACCTGACCGTCGACTCTTTTTTTTCAAATTATAATGAAAACTTGGTGTTGCAAAACACGGCCCTTCAGCGTCTCGGGGACGAAGCTTTCTTAAGGCTGTGTGGGTCCATATCTCAAAATGACCCAAAGGTGGCTGTTTATGCCAAGTCAGCCTTCCGGCGTCCCTTTCGGGAACATTCGGCTATTTATGACAAAACAACATCACCTGACTTATTTATGACAAAAATTAAAATTTGACATAATTTTTTATTTTATTATTATTATTTGTTTTTGGCTTTTTAACAAAAGGTGGGGTTGGACCCGATGAAGGTTGCCTATGTATCTCACATCCGGTGAGAATCAAACCCGCGTAGTTCGGGCAAATAAGAATAAGTAGGCAAATAATAATAAGCAGATGAACTAACTTTTTTTTGAATTTTCGTTTAAAAGAACTACTTTAAAAGAAGCGAGGAAATATTATTTTTTGATTGATTTTCTTTTTAAAAGAAAGACTAATATTTTTGAATTTCATTTTTTTTTATTCTAAAGAAAAGAAGAACATATTTTCGGAATTTTACCTTTAATATAAGAAATGCTTCTAAAATGTTTTTTTTTTGAATTTTAAATTTTCTAAAGAAGAATCAAAATATTTTCGGATTTTTTTTATTTATCTATTTTATCTTTTGAATTTTGAACTTTCTTTTGAATTTTTTTTGGATTATATATATACTTATTTTTGGAACAAATAATAAAATCACATTCAACGCCGGACTCTTTTTATTTTTATTTCTGGCATTTTCATTGACAAACAAAATAAAATAAAAATATTTTTTTTAAAAAAAAAACAGACTTTTTTCATTTTCATTTAATGGCAAAACAAACTATTTTCTTTAATATTTTAAAAAACACCAGACAGAACAATGATGATTTTTTTTTATTTTTCCTTTGCTTTTAATATAACAAACTAACAAGACATTTTTCATTTTCAAAATTTCGGCAGAGTTTCGTCTCTACTCGGACTTGTATGCTGTTATTTTCTCCTTTTTTTCACGATTTTCTTATATGTGGAAAATGATGACAACATACAAAATCTTTTTGAATTTTCATGCTTTGTTTTTATTTGTATTTTTTTTTTATATTTATTATTTCTTTCAAAAATGTGGCATGGGAGACATAGCGATTTCCAAGACTTCTTGGATTCCGCAAATGCTCCCCATGTGCTTTTCCCAACATATGAAGCGTGGGGGACATATGGGAATTCCAAGACTTCTTGGATTCCACAAATGTTCCCCATGTGCTTTCCCAAAAAGCAAGCGCGGGGGACATAGGGAATTCAAAGAAATCTTGGATTCCACAAATGTTCCCCATGCTTTGATTAAAATAACATCATGCTGGAAAAACGTGCGGCCTTCTTATTAAATGTGATCAACCTATCAAGGTGTGTTATTTGTCCGCAACTATCATTGGTCCGCCAAACGACCCATTCACCCTTGAATGAGTACAACATGTAGCACATAGGATGCCAAAAGATGGTTTATTATTTTCAGGTTGCTTGTCCTAGACGGACCCAACCCCTGTGTTGAGTCCCCTAAGTCAAATGCACATGATGCAAATAAACGCTCCTACTAGGGATCCGGCATGAAGTTGAGTTATTCTAGGTTCAAAACCTGGGTATTTGTTCTAGACAGTGTACCCGAGCGGACAACTCGAGTCGAGGAGGGGGCTACGTACCGGGGACCCGCGGGATCGTCCGGCTTTGTAACTTGTCCGACCTCTTTCTTATTTCATGATATGACACTAACAGAATAGGGAGTCTCGACCAGCGAGCTTCTCCCCGGAGGTAAGAAGTGAATGGTTTCGGCACAGTTTATATGTACAGTTCAAATAATATCAAAGCGGTAAAAGCAGCATTTAGCACATTAGGCTCAAAACATGTAATAAAATCAGATAATAAATAAAGCCAAATAATAACAATTATTCTAAGCTCGAATTCTTAACCCTGAACCAGTGGTTCTGGGTTTACTCCCCAGCAGAGTCGCCAGAGCTGTCACACCTCCTTTTTGCGCGCCCGAGGGGGCGCAGGGGGAGTTTTTTCCAATTAAAGGACAATCGAAAAGGGATTGGTTTATTTATTTCAGAGTCGCCACTTGGGAGATTTAGGGTGTCCCAAGTCACCAATTTTAACTCCGAATCGAGGAAAATAATGACTCTATATTACAGTCTGCGTACCAGAAATCTAGATAAGGAATTCTGTTAACTCGGGAGAAGGTGTTAGGCATTCCCGAGTTCCGTGGTTCTAGCACGGTCTCTCAACTGTTATATTTGGCTTATTTATCTGATTTTAAATACAATATGAACTTATGTGCAAATTTTAACTGTTAACCGCTTTATTATTATTGTTTTTACAAGAATGTGAACATCGCTTAAAACACGTCTTTGGACTGCGTCACATGAAATGCACCCACAATCCGGAACGCATTTTATTTGATGTTTTGAGATTTGGATTTGGGTCGCATGAAATGCACACCCGAGTTTAAGAAAGTAAATTATTAAACGCGCGCCTAAAGAGACTATCGCGTTATTATTTTGCGGAGGCCGTGAAATTCGCTAAACGACCCTCCCGAATTCTAAGTAATTTTAAACAAGTATTTACCGAGGGCCCCGCAATTTGCATTTTTTGTTTGTCGAGGCTCGTCCCATTTATTATTTTAAAATGAATTTGCAACGTCATGGAAATGCATCTCAGACCACGTCACAGTCAATGTACCCGTGATTAGAGACACATTTCGATTTCGTTGAGATTTGGATTTGGGTCACATAAATGTGCACCCGAGTTTAGGGAGATAACATTATTAAAGGCGCGCCTAAAGCAACTAGCGCATTATTATTTTAGGTGGGGCCGTGAAATTTTCTAAACGGCCCGTCCCGGAATCTAAGTGTTTAATACATACATTTAGAGGGCCCCGCGGCTTGTGCATTTTTTCTTTTTGGCGAAGCTGGTCTCGTTTTTTTTTGTTTATTTATTTATTCTTTTATTTTATTTTTTTTATTTTTTTTTTAAAAAAAGGGATGCTGTTTTATGCCTTTAACCATACTAAACCTTACAGCTTCTTTACGACCAGAGTCTCATAACTTGTCAAAAGTTTAATAAAAGAAGTTAAGCGAATGAGTGTTTCGGGCGTAGTAACAACAGGTACTAATACTAATTTTGTCCAAATAAACTAAGGAAACGAAGGGAAAAACGAATCAACGTCAAACTGTGTCCTAGAACTCCTAATACAACTAAATCAAATGACATCAAGTAAACAAGAATAACATAACACAAAGATGAACCAAAATGCATACGGTGAAACATAAGCAGAAAATTATCATACCAATTTCTATATTGCATCTTCGAACATTTAAAATAGTGTTTCTTTGTCTAATACACTGAGGTTCACTAACCTGAACAAACCGAAACACATAGAGCCATGGACCAAACCTCGACAGCGACCTCAACGACCAACCTCGATGCACCGGACCTCGACGCACCGGACCTCGGCGAACCAAAGACGACCTCAACGACCTCACCCCGGACAGAGCTTCTGGGCTACTTTTCGAATGCTTTCGGTTAAGTTTCAGCTGGCGTGTGCGTGTGTTTTTTGGTCAGTCGTGGCAAAGAGGGAGGGGTCGCTTGGGCAGTAGCGACGGGTAGGTTTTTTCTGGTTCTTGGACGTGAGGGTGGTGGTATTTGACGATGGGTGGTTGCGATAGTAATGGTCGAGGGCTATGGAGGTCGTGACTGTTTTTTTTTGTGTTTAACTTGCTTGGAGGAAAAGAACGAAACGCAGCAGCAGCATCATCAGCTGCTGCTCGACATGGTTTAATGGAGGATCGAGGAGTGGTCGGAACGGTGGTTTAGGCGTTGGAGGGGACGGGTGGTTTTGACGATGGTGGGGCTGTAGATAGGTTCTTGGACAGTAGGGTTTTCCGGTCGTTTTTTTTGTAGGGTTTTCTGAAGAAGAACGGAAAATGAACAGTAGTTGACGAGGGGAGGGGAACTGGTGGTGATTGGTCGTCTTTGGGTTTGGGATGCTGGGGGAAGTCCGGTGGTCGAAGGGCTTTTCAGTAGGTTTTCTTTCTTTCTTCTTTTGAAGAAGAAAGAGGAACAGTAGTCTGCCCCAATTTTCCAAAAAAAGTCCGTCCCTTTTTCCAGTCCAAGTCTCGTGCATTTGTATGGGTTTGCCCCAAAAAATGAGCCCCACACGTGGTGGGGTTCGAGACTTATGTCCCCCACGCGTGGTGGGGTTCCCCATGTGTCCTGGACACGGTTTATTGTGGGCTAGGTCCGAAATTAGGCCTAAAACCGGGTAGTTTGAACCCGAATATTATTCTTTTGTCCGGACCCGAGAAATAGGAACACGTTGTTTAACTAGTCCTAGGTAAGCCAAATAACTACCAAAAATAAGACTAGTATTTAAACAAAACTATATATTTTTTAAATATTTTTCAAGATTTAAAATAGCTACAAAATATTAATAAAACTATTTTTTTGTAATTTTTGTTTTTAAATATTAAGATAAAATATGAGGTAATATTTTTGTATTTTTCAAAGTTAAAAATGACTATAAAATCTTAATAGAACTATATTTTTTGTAATTTTCGAAATTATATAAAGTACAAGAATAAAGTGCAATTTTTTTTGTATTTTTCAAGTTTATGAGAGATACATAAACTAAAATTTATATATATATATATATATATATATATATATAAATTTATATATATATATTTGAAATTTTTCTTTTTGCAACGAAATAAAGTAAAAATAGTTAAAATAGCTATACTAGACCCAATTTCACATATTCACGCTAAAAATATGAAAATTCTCGGGGAGGGTCAAAAATCACGTGCTTACAATGGCTGACCGGGCTGATAGCAGCCCTGGGCCGATTCATATCGAGGTCATCAGACAATAGTCATCATTTCTTCTCCTTACTCAAAAAGAAGAAGAACTTCGAATGGACTCCGGAATGCCAACGTGCTTTAGAGGAGTTGAAGCGATATCTATCAAGCCCACCTTTACTCCACTCCTTAAAGGAGGATGAAACATTGTATTTGTACCTGACCGTATCCGAGGTAGCGATAAGTGGTGTGCTGGTTCGAGAAGAACAAGGCAATTCCCTATTTATTATGTAAGTCAGACCCTGGGAGATGCCGAAACCAGGTATCCGCACCTAGAAAAATTAGCTCTTGCATTGATAAGCTCATCTCGAAAATTAAAACCTTATTTTCGATGCCATCGTATTTGTGTTTTAGCGACATATCCTCTTCTAAGCATATTGCATAAGCCTGAATTATCGGGCCGACTGGCCAAATGGGCCATCAAACTTAGGGGATATGATATCGAGTATCAACCCCGAACGGCTATCAAGTCCTAAATTCCGGCAGATTTTATGGCCGACTTTATGCCCGCCCTCGTGCCCGAGGTAGAGAATGAACTTCTACTAAAAACAAGCACATCTTCGAGGGTGTGGACCTTGTTCACTGATGGCGCCTCGAACGTGAAAGGGTCCGGGCTCGGCATAGTTCTGAAGCCACCTATGGGCTGCATGATTAGGCAGTCTATAAAAACTGCAAAGTTAACTAACAACGAAGCCGAGTATGAGGCTATGATTGCAAGTCTGGAATTGTCCAGAGGCCTAGGAGCAGAAGTCATCGAAGCAAAATGTGATTCTCTTCTGGTGGTAAATCAGGTAAATGGGAACTTCGAGGTTCAGGAAGATAGGATGCAAATATACTTAGACAAAATTCAAGTCACATTTCACCGCTTCAAAGAATGGACTCTGGTCCACATACCTCGAAAGCAGAATAGCGAGGCTGATGCCCTCATAAACCTGCGATCATCTGTCGAGGAAGATGACATACTCCTCGAGGCTGTTGTTCAGCTATCCAAATTGGTGATCGAAGAAGGCCACGCCGAGATCAACTCCTCTAGCCTGACATGGGATTGGAGAAATAAATATATCGATTATTTAGAAAGTGGGAAACTACCCACGGACCCAAAAGAGTCAAGGGCCCTATGAACTAAAGCAGCTCGATTCTCACTCGACGATAATGGAACTCTATACAGAAGAACCTTTGATGGACCTCTAGTAGTATGCCTGGGACCGAGGGATACAGATTATGTACTCCGAGAAATCCACGAGGGCACCTGCGGAAATCACCCCTGTGCCAATTCCTTAGCCCGAAAGGTGATCAGAGCAGGCTACTATTAGGACAACATGGAGAAGGACACCAAAGAATTCGTTTGAAAATGCGACAAATGCCAGATATTTGCACCAATGATTCACCAACCCGGTGAACAGCTACATTCAGTCTTGTCACCGTGGCCGTTCATGAAGTAGGGGATGGACATCATCGGACCCCTACCAACGGTACCAGGTAAAGTTAGATTTATTTTATTTATGACTTACTACTTCTCAAAATGGGTGGAAGCACAAGCCTTCGAGAAGATAAGAGAAAAAGAAATCATTAACTTCATCTGGGACCATATCGTGTGCCGATTCGGGATTCCCTCTAAGATAACATTTGATAACGAGAAGCAGTTCATCGGAAGCAAAGTAGCATAGTTCCTTGAGGACCATAAAATCAAAAGGATCCTGTCAACATCCTACCACCCCTGTGCAAACGGTCAGGCTGAGTCAACAAACAATACCATCATCCAAAACATGAAAAAGAAGTTAGAAACTGCGAAAGGAAAATGGAGAGAAATGTTGCCCGAGGTGCTATGGGCATATCGAACAATTCCAAAATCGAGCACGGCAAAAACGCCTTTCTCTCTGGTGTATGGCTCCGAGGCTTTGATACTGATCGAGGTCGGAGAGCCAAGCACCAGATTTTGACATGCCACCGAGAGCTCGAACAACGAGGCCATGACTATAGCCCTCGAACTATTAGATGAAAAGCGAGAAGCTTCACTAGTTCAAATGGCCGCCCGAAAATAAAGAATCGAAAGATAATATAACAGGAGAATAAATCTTCGACATTTCGGAGTCGTCGACTTAGTCCTAATGAATGTCACCCTAAACACTCGAAACCCTAATGAAGGGAAGCTAGTCCCAAGCTAGGAAGGATCGTACTGTGTCCTCAGAGTGATCAGCAAAGGGTCCTACAAGCTCGGTACCATGGAAGGCGAATAGCTTCAAAGCAATTGGAACATATCAATGCTCAAATGCTATTACTGCTAAGGTGTCTAATGGAAGACACTGAAACATCCTCCGACTCAAAGACCTCGGGTTTTAAAGCATGTATTGCACTCTTTTCCTTCGATCGAATTTTATCCCAAAAAGGGTTTTACCGGCAAGGTTTTTAACGAGGCTACATCTATATTCTACCTAAGGAGGACTCAACAAGTATTCAAGACTTCTCTCCAATCATCCTCGAATACTGGGGGGGGGGCATCCCCTCGGGAGATCACCTCATCGGAGAGATCAAAATTAGCTAAAGAGGGTCTCGATAGAAAGATGATGTATCGGCCAAACGGTCAAATGAACCGTGTCCACATAGAATAGTTGAACCCTCGATGGTGAAAACTATTTATACTTATGCCAAGTAATCAAGGAATATTTTTTCCATCAAAACACTCTGCGCTCCAAAGAAGTTTTCTATTTCCATAAGAAACGGCCCCAGGGCCAGAAATTTCCTGAACACTCAGAACCTGACACCAAAAACTCGAATCCATAAGACCTTTAGGATGGAAACTTTGAACTCATAAGCCCTTAATAAGGCAACATTAAGTTCATAAGGAACGGCTCCAGGCAAAAATTTTCACACCATCGAGCTATCAAATTTTCGTGGACATAAGAGACCAAGCTGGCAACCGCGAGCCCGAAAACCCTCCACGTGGCAATGCTAGAAAATGTAAGACCTCCATAAGGCATTATCAACAGTGTAAGACCTCCATAAGGCAACCTCAAGCTCATAAGACACCCATAAGGCAATACCAAATTTGTAAGATCTCAAGCAAGTCATGAATTATACTTGTGCCAAGTAACCTATCTGTAAGACCTCGAGCAAAGCACGTTTAAATTTGTAAGACCTTACAAAAGGCATAATCCCGATCTTAATGTCAAGGCTATATATTCATACTTGTAAAACCCCTAAAAAGGCATACCCTCGATATAGACGTCGAGGCTACCTCACTCGGGGACTAAAAGGCTACGGCTAAACTAACACGACTCGGGGACGCCCGACCGTCGCCATAAAATCATAGGCCTTCAATTACTTCAAAAATACTTCGAAAAGAATCAGTTAATCATGCTACCATTGTCATAAGCAAAAGAGCTTCGATTATGTCAGCCCCAAACAATGAAAAGGCTTCGAAACAACTCAGCCAACGATCGAAACCTCCCGAGGTGCTCATTTATCATTACATAACAGCTCACAATCGAGGTTATTATCGAACCGTCCAAGAGTCAGACGAACACAAAAACTTCAAAAAGTCTTTAACGGGGGAAAAAATAAATCCATATTAGTGGTCATACTGACCCAACGCGTAAGAGCCTAAGGGATAGCTTAAAAGATCCTCAGGGCCGATTAGAGGTCATACCGACCCAATGCGTAAGAGCCTAAGGGCCACCTTAAAAGAGCCTCAGGGCCGATTAGAGGTCATACCGACCAAACACGTAAGAGCCTAAGGGCCAGCTTGAAAGAGCCTCAAGGATGATTAGAGGTCGCACCAGCCTAATGCCGTACGAGCCTAAGGGCCTGCTCAAATAGCCTCAGGGCCGATTTTTCGACCTAAAGGTCGATGAACTCAAGTCAAAACTTGACTTGGGGACTAATCCCCAAATGGTGAACTTTAGACCATTACAAATAGCTCAACAGTAGCAAGAACCTAAGGGTTTAATTTGAGGTCCAAAACTTCGGACCAATTGTCAACAAGCGTCACAGTTTATTCCTTAAAAGCAAAGGAAAAACAAGAAATGATAAAATACGAAAGGCTTTTTACATATATATTGAAAGTTCACAAGGTTAAATTTATAAGGCCTATGCCTAAATCCCTTACAAGGGAGAGAGCAAGTAAAACCCTAATCTACCACCGGGGATGTGCCTTCGACGGCTATCTCGGAGGTTGTGCCTTCAATAGCTCCGGCCACGGCCCCCATGTCTTCAATGGCCTCTTCCCCTTCGGGGATTTCGGCTTCATTTTCATCATCTTTCGAGCCACTGCTCGACTCACCTTTAGAAGCAAGCAGGGCCACAGCCTCCTCTTCTAGGGTCTTCACCCTCTTGATCTCGGTAGACAAATCGATGCCCCTTGCATATATATCCTCGAGAGCCTGCCTCCGAGATTCTAACCGGGCATGTTCCACGGCTCGATTCAATTGCAGCTTGGCCTCTTCGGACAACTTCCTTGCCTGATCATTTGTGGTAACAACATCTTCTTTGTGCGAGGATACAAGCGCCTCGGTTTCAGCCCTGATCCCAGATAGCGCAACAACTAACTCAGTATAAAGATTTTCATACTTATTACTCTCTGCCCTCGCATCATGGAGTTGATGTCCGACTAAGACCACCTTCCCCTGAAGGGTATCTCTCTCATAGGCTCTCACTCACTTGCCATTTGAGTTCGAGAATTTCAGAGTCTCTGGATCAGAGCTCCTCCCTCATTAGGACGTCTTTCTTCTCAAGCTGCATAGATCAGCCCAAAGGTGTTAAAACACTAAAGTCAGGTAAGCATGTAGACAAAAACAAATGGAAACTGTATAACTTGCTCAATGAGATGACTCCTCTCTTGGGACACTGCCTCCAAACAATCTCGAAGGCCACGGAGTTCCTCCTCCTTCTTGGTAAAAAGAGCTCTAAGCTCATCGGCTTCCGAGGTGAGCTTCCTACGCTCACCCTCGTAGCGAGTCAACTCGGCTTGAAACCTCGCAAAGGTCTGATTATAAAGCACCTTGGTCGGGAACCGTGAAAAAAACAAAGTTATAAAAACAAAGATCAGGACGCCGAGCAGAATTTACAAAAAATTACCTGCTCACAGAGCCTATCGATCTCACTGAAAATAAGTGAGGCGTCGAGCTCAGGGTTTTCCTCGGGTGCAGCAAAAAGGCTTTCAAACACATCTTTATCTCTGATGGGCGCCCCCACATTGGAAGATTCTTTATTTGGGATATCTTATATCTCCCTCAGAGGTAAAGTCGGTCCTGTAAGGGAGTCACTCATTTAATAACCCCGACTGAATCAATCGGGGCCGTCTCTTGTTTCTAGAGAGCTTCAGAACTAGGCTCCTCCGGACCACCTACCAAATGCACCTCAACTCAAGGAATATTTTATTCGTCAACCGGCTTGGGGACGTTACTCGATATACCCTCGAAGGCCGCTTTAGCCTGAGGTAGGACAACAACAACATCAAGTTTCGATTTATAAGCCACTGGCTCAGAAATATGTGGGATGGTCAGGTTTTTTCCTCCCTCGGGTACTACTGAGGAATCATCTTTCTCCTCGCCTTCATCTCGGGGACTCACAGATACTTCTGGAATTAAGGTTGCTGAATCAGCTTTAGGTTCTTCCACTTTGGCCTTCTTGGATTTCGAAGGCTCAGTCGACGTTATCCTTCATCTTTTCTTCTCTTTGTCTGGTTACGGGGTATCCGCTTCCCCAGGCGGTGCTTCTCTCATCAAGTAGGCGTCTCCCAGACTTGCACAAATACAATATATATACACAAGGAATGAGGGCGCAATCGGTGATAGTTTTTTTTAGAGATTCAACTTCAGCAGATGTGAGGATCGTCGTGGTTCTTGGCCTCCCATCGAGCCCTTGACAGGTCGCGCCACATGCGCTTAACATATGGGCAAATCGAACTAGCTGGATAATCCATCCCGAGAGATCCCTAACCATGCCAGGGTACACCGCGTTAGCTGCATCAGCGGAGGAAGTCAGTTCATGGGGAAATTGATCCAAAAGGAAAAGAAAATACTTAATCAGCATATCCACTTACGTTTCGTGTTCCACCTTTCAGGTAACAACATCTTCTCCATTGGAATCAGGTCTAAGGTCCTAACATAGACAAAATGGCTCATCCACCCTCCGTCCCTAACCTCGTCAATACAAGCAAAAAAGGATTTCGAGGCCCGACATTGGAGCTTAATCAGGCCCCCATGGAAGAGTTGGGGACTGTACATTCTGATCTAGTGGTCGAGGGTGAAGGTCATCCCCTAAATCATGTTCGCAAAATATCTGATCATGTAAATAATACGCCAAAACAATGGATGAATTTAGCCAAGAGTCACCCGATATTGTTTGCAAAAGTTGAGGATCACGGGGTCTATTGAAGGCGAGGATGGCTCCACCGGTCCAAGAGTAAATGGATAAGTATACACACTAAGGAAGATGGCTTTATATGTCGTTATGTCCTCTTCCTGAGAAGGAATATCCACCAGCACCGCGTCCCCCCAGCGGCAGTTAGTCTTCACCTTCTCGGCATTTGCTACTAAACTAATATATCGGGACATGGGTTCACATACCCCCGGCTTCGAAGAAGGCTTGGTGACCTTGAAATCGGAGGTTGTTTCGCAGGGTCCTGGGATGCTTTCCTTAAGATGAGGGGGTACTGTTGCCTTTCCCTTAGACGAGCATGAATAAGAGGAAGGCACATCTTCCTAAGGGACAGAGGTGGAAGTCTTCGCTATTCTTGTTAAAAGATTTCAGAGGAGAGAAGAGATTGTAATCAGAGAAAGAACACAAGAGAGAAGTAAGAAGAACTCTTTTGAAGGCTTGATAATACAGTGGAAAATAAGGTGCGAAGGAAGAAGTACTTATAGAGGCCAATCATGTACGTTGGAGCAGGCCAAAAGGTAGTCAACCGCTATAATCAATTCAAAGGTTTTTCAAAGGTTGTACGGATGCGACCTTTAGACACCCTTTTTGTCGCAACAATCATTTGATATGGGGCAACTGGCATCATGATGGAAGTGCAAGAATTCAAGACCGTTTATTATCATTTTCACTCTAAGAAACACGGGGACTATCTGTACACGGCTAAAATCGGAGAGTCCAATTTTGTGATCATTATGACATTTCATAGTCCGTCTCCAGAAGGCTCGAGGCACAACTCAAGGTTCAGCCCCGAGGGTTCCCTATGCTCGATCTCGGGGCAGCACAAATCAGTGGCTATCATGGACAAGCGGGAAATTCCCAAAGCACATGATCAAAGCTGATAATGCCTGCAAGAATAGTACAAGTCCATACCGGGCCATTAAGTAGTTGTACCAACTACGTTTCTTTGTAATAATTATACATGTACCATGTGGGGATTCCCCCTCTTATATAAAGGGGACCCTTGTTACTTCTTGCACACATGATATTCAATACAAGAACAAGAACATTCTCTGCTCCTAAACTTAAACATATTCTATTGTCGCTCCTTTGATTTTATTGCTTACATTTATTGTGTTTTACTGATTGTTCTTCATTTATTACTCATCATTTATCATAAAGAGCCATCATCAAGGCCTTTAGAACTGTTAGTTCTTTGTCAACCACCCCCAGTCTGGCACTTTAGCTCGACCTCGAGGCCCAGCGTAGGCTAACTCGAGACCCCGATTCACGGCCATTCGGTTTGCATAACATACTATCCTCAAGCTCCTATCTCATTTTCCTGACTCACACTATGCGTCTATCTCTTAACAACTAGCATTAAAATAAATCACGTATTTATAGAACCACAAAATTAAATTTAATCGTAATTATCATTTTCAAGGTAAACAAACACCTGAAGGGGTTTGTGGACACTTGTTGGGGGAGTAGACAAACAAATGTCTCCGAGGATGCTTTGAGGCTAAGGCTTTTTCCCTTTTCTCCATGGGGGAAAGCCTTAGATTGGTTGGAATGATTTCTAAACCATTCCATTCGTACTTGGGATGAGTTGGCGGAGAAATTTATTGCTAAGTTCTTCTCTCCCGGGCATATGGCTACACTTAGAGATGAGATTCTAGCATTCAAGAAAGATCCCAATGAACCGTTACATGAGATATGTGAGCGGTATAGAACAATAGTCAAAGAATGTCCCAACAATGATATGATGGAAAATATGATTCAACAAACTTTCTATCATGGGATTAACACGATCAACCAATGTGTGGTGAAACAACTTGCCGGTGAAAATTTCATGACTATGCCTTATGCGGAGGCTTGTGAGATTTTTGATGAAATGGCGGAAACTTCATCGGCATGGCAATCCCAGGCTAATGTTCTACAAGGTGATCCAAACATGATTCACCTCCATAAAGAGTTGCATGACCATAGGCAAGCCATTGCCGAATTGACTACTATCATGAATCAACTAGTAAAGGCGCAACTTCATCAAGTGCAAAATCCTAAGCTAGTCAATACCATGGAAGGGGTGAACGTGATGGTTAACAAGAGAAGAGTAAAGGGTCAACAAGTGCAAAATTGAGAGGCGAATTATGTGCAAGAGGATAGTGGGTTTGATCAAGATGACTCTTATAATGAACAAGAAGAGAAGGTGCAATATGTGAACAATTTTCAAGGGCAAATAAATAACTTCCAAGACCCAAATCAACAACAATGGAGACCTCAAAACAATCAAAGTAATTGGAACTCAAGTAATCAAGGTAATTGGAATGGCGGTAATAACCAAGGCAATTGGAGTGGTGGCAACAACCAAGAGAATTGGCATAACAACAACAATCATAGAAATTGAAGTGGCAATAATCAACGAAAATGGGGTGGGGGGGGGGGGTAACAACTAAGGTGGTTGGAACAATAATCAAGGCAACTGGAGGTCGGGTTTTCAAAGGCCCCTGATGTATCAACAACCAAGCAGCCCGCCTCCTTATCCTTCCCATGGTCCAAGTTATTCCAACAATGAAATGGGGCGTATTGAGAATATGTTCAAGAAAATGATGGAGAAGAATGCTAATCCGGATGCCCAACTTGCCTCACACAATACATCAATCCGTAACTTAGAAGTTCAAATTGGAAAAATCTCTCAGGCTCTAAATACTCGTCCTAAAGGGGCACTACAAAGTGATACGGGGGAGAACCCAAAGGGTGGGAACAACACGGGGAATGCCACGACCGTTACTACAAGAGTGGAAAGGGTGGGGATGCACCTACCTCAAGCCAAAGACAACTTGTGGGTGAAGAGCAAGTGGTGCAAAAAGAGGAGATCTCGCACAATGTGGAGCAATCTAATGATGAGGTTCGGATTGATATTGAAAATAATGTGGAAGAAACTCAAGAGGAGGTGAACCCATTTAGGGATCACATTATTGACATACCGAAACTGGTAGAGCAAAAGGCTAAGTCACCATTGCCTAAGCCTCCACCTTCATACCCTCAAAGACTTGCAAATAAAAATGGTGAAAACCAATTCAAGAAGTTTATTCAAATGATAAAGAGTCTCTCAATCAATGTGCTATTAGTTGAAGCCTTGGAACAAATGCCCAGCTATTTAAAGTTCATGAAAGATCTTGTGACAAAGAAGCGGTCATTGAATTTTGAAACTATCAAAGTCACTCATCAAGTGAGTGCAATTGTGCATTCAATGGCTCCCAAGTTAGTGGATCCCGGTGCTTTTACAATTCCTTGTACCGTTGGAAGTGCCGAGTTTGCTAAAGTTCATTGTGATCTTGGGGCAAGTATCAATTTGATTCCCTTTTCAGTTTTCAAATTGGGAAACCAAGTCCCACCTCTATGGGATTGTAGATGGCCGATCGTACTATGAAGAGACCTTTGGGAGTGACTAAAATGTTTTGGTTCGGGTTGATAAATTCATTCTTCCGATGGATTTTGTCATTATTGATTATGAGGTTGACTATGATGTGATAATAATTCTTGGAAGACCTTTCCTTGCACGGGAAGGCTTTTTGTGATGTTGAAGCCAGAGAAATTACTTTCCGGATTGGTGATGACAAAGTGGTTTTCCATGTGTGTAAGTCCATGAGGCAACCCAATAGCAATGAGGTGTGCTATTTTGTGGACTTGGTGACCGATGTGATTGTGGATGAAACAAGTGCGGTGATAAATGTTGGTGATATGTTGGAGGCAGTCTTGCTCAACTTTGATGATGACGAGACGGATGGCTTCGTGGAATGTGTGAACTCTTTTCAAGGAATGGGGTCGTACAATTATGAACTCCAATAATTGTCCTTGGATCTTGAAAATAGGACAACTCCTCGTACAAAGCCTTCAATTGAAGAGCCTCTTATCTTGTAGTTGAAGCCATTGCCTCCACATCTTCGGTATGAATTTCTTGGCCCTTATTCTACTTTACCAGTTATTTTTTCCTCTTATTTGACTAACGTGCAGCTAGATTCTACATTGGTGGTACTACAAAAGAGGAAGGAGGCTATTGGATGAACATTGGTGGATATTCGTGGGATAAGCCCCCCCGCATTTTGCATGCACAAGATTAACTTGGAGGAAGGTGCCAAACCATCTATTGAACACCAAAGGAGACTTAATGATGCCATGCAAGAGGTTGTCAAAAAGGAGATCATCAAGTGGTTTGATGTGGGGGGTTGTCCACCCCATTTTCGATAGTTCGTGGACTTCTCTGGTTCAATGTATCCCAAAAAAGGGTGACATGACAGTGGTCACCAATGACAATAATGAGTTGATTTCTACAAGAATGGTGACCAGGTGAGAGTGTGTATGGACTATTCTAAACTCAACAAAGTCACAAGGAATGATCATTTTCCATTGCCCTTCCTTGATCAAATGCTTAATAGATTGGTCGTGCTTGCTTTCTATTGTTTCCTTTATTGGTATTCAGGCTACAACCAAATTCTTATTGCTCCGGAGGATCAAGAGAAGACAACCTTTACATGTCTCTATGGTACTTTCGCCTTCAAGTGGATGCCATTTGGTTTGTGCAATGCACCAGTGACTTTTCAAAGGTGTATGATAGTTATTTTCAAGGACATGGTAGAGGACTACCATGAATTTTTCATGGATGACTTCTCGGTGATCGGGGATTCTTTTGAAGATTGCCTCACAAACTTGTATAAAGTGTTGTCAAGATGTGAAGAAAAAAAAATTGGTGCTCAATTTGGAGAAATGTCATTTCATGGTCGAGTAAGGCATAGTCCTTGGCCACAAGATCTCAAAGAAGGGAATTGAATTTACAAGGCAAAGATTGAGGTGATTTCTAAAATTCCACCTCCAACTTCGGTAAAGGGCGTGCAGAGTTTCTTAGGTCACGTGGGGTTTTACTGGTGCTTCATCAAAGATTTTTCTAAGGTGGTCAAACTATTGTACAAGATTCTCGAGAAGGATGCCAAGTTTAACTTCAATGATAATTGCATGAGCGCCTTTGAATTGTTAAAGTTCAAGTTGACAACTACTCCCATCATCACCGCTCCAAATTGGAGTACTCCGTTTGAGCTCATGTACGATACAAGTGACGTAGCGGTGGGGGTTGTTTTGGGGCAACACATCAACAAGATTTTTCATCCGGTCTACTATGCTAGTAAGACCATGAATAGTTCCCAAGTCAACTATACCGTTCCGGAGAAAGATCTCCTTTCCATTGTGTTTGCAATTGAGAAATTCCGCCCTTACTTGATGGGTGCAAAAGTGATTGTCCACACAAATCATGCGGCACTTTGTTATCTTATGAGAAAGAAAGATTCCAAAGCTCTGTTGATGGTATGGGTGCTTTTGTTGCAAGAGTTTGACATTGACATCCAAGATAGAAAAGGAAGTGAAAACCAAGTGGCGGATCACTTATTTAGTTTGGAAGAGGAAGGGAGGCCGCATGATGGCCTTGAAATCAGTGACTCCTTCCCCGATGATTAACTTTTGGCTATTTCAATGAAGGAGGTGCCATGGTTCGTGGATCTAGCAAATATTCTTGTGTGTGGTATCATCCCGGATAAGTTCTCCTCAAACCAAAGGAAGAAGCTCAAATGAGATTTTCAAGATTATTATTGGGATGAACCATACCTTTTTCGGATTTGTACCGATGGGGTGATTAGAATATGTGTACCGGAAGAAGAGCAAGGTAAAATTCTTCGGGCTTGTCATTCTTCGCCTTATGGTGTTCATCATGGTAGAGCGAGAACGGCAACCAAAGTGCTAAGTTGTGGTTTCTATTGGTCTACTCTTTACAAGGATGCAAGTGATCTAGTGAAAAGATGTGATAAATGTCAAAGGGATGGTGGGGTCTCAAAGAAAAATGAAATGTCCCTCACCACTATTTTGGAGATTGATGTTTTCGATGTGTGGGGTATTGACATCATGGGTCCTTTTGTGAGTTTTTGTGGAAACACCTAAATTTTGGTCGCAGTGGATTATGTGTCCAAATGGGTTGAGGCCGTTGCTCTATCCAACAATGAGGCGAGCAGTGTGGTGGCATTCTTGAAGAAGAATATTTTCACAAGGTTTGGTACTCCGCGGGCTATCATAAGCGATAGGGGGTCACATTTTTGCAACAAAGCTTTTAACACCTTACTTACCAAGTATGGTGTTACTTATATAGTCATGACTCCCTATCATCCACAAGAAAGTGGTCAAGTGGAAGTCTCCAACCGGGAGATAAAGAGTATTTTGTCCAAAACAGTAAATCCTAACCAGATAGATTGGTCCAAGAAATTAGATGTTGCTTTATGGGCTTATGTGATAACTTACAAAACACCTATCGGAATGTCCCCATACCGGTTGGTGTTCGGAAAAGCTTGTCATCTTCCGGTGGAACTTGAGCATAAAGCCATGTGGGATCTAAAGAAATTTAATCTTGATTGGGATGTAGCCGCTAACTTGAGCGTGGCACATTTAAATGAATTGGATGAGTTCCGGTACCATGTATACACAAGTTCTTCTTTATACAAAGAGAAGTTTAAATATCTTCACGAAAAGTGCATTTGCAACAAAGAGTTCAAAGAGGGCGATCTTGTGTTTTTGTTCAACTCATGGTTGAGGATGTTTCCAGGAAAGTTAAAGTCTAAATTGAGTGGCCTGTTTGAAATTGTGGGTGTGACACCCTTTGGTGCATTGGACTTGAAGAACAAAAATAATAAGGTATTCTTAGTCAATGGTCACCGGGTGCAACACTATTTGGGAAAAGTTGGAGATGGCCACGTCGTGGCAGTGATTAATTTCAATTGGTGGTATTCTGCGTCGTGCTGCGACGTTAAATCAGGAGCTTCTTGGGAGGCAACCCATGTTTCTTTTTCTTTTCTTTGTTTCTTTTGTAGTTAGGTGTTATTTTGGTTCTAACTTGATTTGAAGTGTGTTGCAGGGAGGAGTGTGCCTTATAGGAATTGTGGTCAGAAATTTGGTTAAGTGTTGGAAGAATTGCAGACCGCAAGTAGATTGTGCAGACCGCACAATTATGATTACATCAGCAAAAGTGCCCCTGCGGCCACACAAATGACTTGCAAACCGCACAAATGGAGGATGTAAAATGATAACTCTTTGAAGTTGGTTTGTCAGAGAAATGCTCGATCAACAGCCACAACAGAAAATTTGTCGTGTGCAACAGGGATCTGCGGTTGCACACAAATTTCTGCGGACCGTAGACAAAATGTTGGTTTTTAGCTTGAAAGGTAACAGAGTGCGGTCCACAATTGGAATTCTTTGTCCGCACTCACTCCTTCTTCCATTGAAAACATCGATATGTATAAATAAGAGGCTTAAGGCTACTGGTACACTTCTCCCTCTCTGAACACATACACAACAGTAAAATTGAAATCTCTTGGAATCATCTGCCCATACACTTAACAATTAGGATCACTCATTTCTTGCATTCCTTCATACCTGGTATGCTTCAATAACTTTTTAGAATTTCTCAATTTTTAGTTTGAATTATAGTTTTAAATTTTTTTTAGGCCATTTGTTATTAGAACTCAATTGTACAACCATGTGGAGGTAAAACTATAGTGTGTCAACTAATATATGCTTTATGGGGAATGAATCAATAGATTTTCATGCTTATACACTATTACCATGTCAAAATTTTTGCAAAAATCGCAAGCCCTAGATAATTACAGAACTGCTCGTAACTTTTTGGAATTCTGTAGCCGCACAAGAAACTGTGTGATCTGCAGAAGTTGAGTCTAGGGTACTTTAGTAAGGAAGGGTTATGCGGCCGCAAGAAAATTGTACGGACCATAGAAATCCCATTGTAGCCGTAGAATAGCCTTTTTCCTGTTATTAGAAAGTTGACAATTTGGTGAATCACATGTGCGGCCACAAGACAAATTGTGCGGACTGCAGAAAACAGATTGCAGCAGCAAAACATCTAATTCTATGTTATCAGAGAGTTTACAAATTTTGGATTTCTAAGTTGCGGCCACAATGAAAAATGTGCGGACCATAATCCACATCTGCGGCCGCAAGATAAAATTGTGCTGTTCGCAAGGCCCAATCTACAGCCACCAAGGAAAATGTGCAGATTGCAGATCCTTATCCTACAAGCATGTTTCAACTGTCTCTTCACTATCATCTCTGGTGTGTTCTTGTCTGTTTGAACTGGAATTTCAACTATCAACTGCCTTTGCTTGGTACAGAAAATAGTTCGATCTAGAAGAAGAGGCGACACTTCCAAAGGGAGGGGTGAACCTTCTAAGGGTCGAGGCAAGAATGCTTTACCCCTCGGCCTGTAAAAGATAATCTGAAAGGAGGCTACAGCCGGTAGAGGGAGTGATGCAGAGCCCTCCGAGTCTAGTTCTTATGTCCCGTCTAGGGAAGCATAAGAGGGCAACTCAGTTCAAGAGCAGTCGAATGTTCAGTCAAAGCCGCCTGGGAGATATCAACTCAGGGACAAGTCGTCCATATCTTAGATCGCTTCCAAGGGTTAGTAAAGTGCGAGTCAGGATTCTGAGCCATCCACTACAGCTGTCCCTAAGGCACCAGATATTACAGTTGATGACATCCCTGATGATGGTAGCGGGGGAGATTCTATAGCTGTCGGCCTTGAAAGGTCGAAGAAGAAAGAATTCTAAGAAGACCGATTTGTTAGTTTGGTTGCCTTCACCAGCTTCCAGACTTGGTGGCCAGTGAGGTCGCTTACTCTTGAGCGACAATTTCAGTTGAAAGACCTGGAGAGATATAATTCTGTAGTATTGAGATAGTTTAGAGAATGCAAAGGGTGGATGCGGTTTTCCCAAAGCCTCGTGGATGCGAAAGAGTACCTTGTTCGAGAATTCTACGCCAATGTGGCGCATATCAAGAAAGGTAGAAAGGTGACAAAAATGAGAAACCTCAAAGTACGCTTTGATCAATACACATTGAACGCATACTTGGGATTTGATGATGTCGAACCCACAGAGTACTTAGAAAAGTGTGCACTTGGGGATGCAACTCGTCCTTGGTTAGCTGAGGTTCTAGCTGCACCAGGACCACGACCACCATGGATCACAACAGGGGTACCCATCCAGAATAACACTCTCAGTTTTGAAGCAAAGGGGTGGCAAACCTTTGTCTACAACAGACTAGACCCGAGCCAGAATGAGACATGTCTTTCGATTCCTCGGGCAGTTCTAGTTGCTTCTATCATGGCCGGGTAACCTATCAATGTGGGTGCCATGATGTCGGCCAATATCTCAGTGATTACTCGGTAGGATGACTCTTCCTACCCATATCCCAACACCATCACAGAGTATCTCTTTGATGCGCATGTAGAGCTAAGGGATTATGACACAAACGTGTGGCCAAAAAAGCCCTTCTCATGGTATTCATTGATGGATGCGAACAACCCTAAGAAAAAAAGTCGGTCGTCTACTAATACAGGTCTGTCTAATGAGCCAGCTATGGTAGTTACAAAAGTAGCTGATATTCCATCCTCTTCGGCCGAGCCTTCCTCCAGTGTTGCAGCCATGCCTCCCCCATCATCTTCAGTTCCCACCGCAGTCCCTGTCATAGGTTCCACCTTGGCTTTGAAGCTGGTGCCCAAGCCTACTATTCTACTTTCTACATTGCGAGTCTCCTAGACACTGGCAAGCCTCAACAAATGGATGCAGACAGCCACTACAAAGCTGTCTCACTTGTCCAGTACTGTTGCAGCACAATTATACATTCAGGAACCTCAGCTTTCTACGATAGTGGAAGATACATTGAAGAAGCTCTGTGAGAACCAGAATACTATCGTGAACACTTTGGTACAACATGGGTCAAGGATCAAGGATATGGGGAAAGAAGTAAAGAAAATGAGAAAGTCCCAGGCTACCAAGAAGTCAGTTGACAAGCTCCGGAGACAGGTGACCAAGATTGAAGTAGCCAGAGATCTCCCATTTGAGATACTGATTGATCCAGGTCTTACAACAACATCAGCACCATCAGCTCTGTTGGCACCAACTAGCCAATCTGAGGATCCAGACCTGGCTACCGACACTACCGAGGCAGTGCGCGAGATGCTCACCAACCCGCCCACTCCCAAAATTGAAGATGATAAGATCCAATTGGAGCCTGAGGGTGATGACACTTCTGGGACACAGAGATGTCCAAGGAGCCATAGGGAGTCCTCTTCACTCTTTGCCTTCCTTTAGAGGACAATGCTTTTTTTTGGGGGGGGGGAGTTTATTTGATCTTATTTGTTGAATATGAGATATTTTCATGTACATAACTTGATACTATTTTCTTTTCCTCTCATTATGTATATATCTGCTCTTTCTCTCTCATTATGTATATTAGTTCTGCTTTCAATAGTGTTTGTTTTGTAGCTTCTTTATGTTTATTTCCTTATTAGTTAGTGTTCGCTTTAGTAGCTTCTTTATGTTTTAGTAGATAATAAGCCTTTAGTTTTTTTAATGCCACGGTTCTTTCCAAAGGTAGTTATTGTGTGAACCGGGTGACTCGTACCATCGATGGATGGCGTGACAACATTTTTAAGGGAATGAGTCTGTTTTGTGTTTAAGTAATAATAGTAGTAGTAATGAATAAAAAGACCTAATTAAGTCAAACTCGAAGAGTCAAACATGTTTCATTTGGAACCAATATGTTTAACTATGTGCTTATGGTTAGAGACGAGGTTTTTAAAAGGAAATAGCTCTAGTTAGTGACTTTTGTTACTCTTGTGCTGACTTTGGTACCATCGTGTGGCCTATTTGGATAGTAGTGTTATTCAGTCTTAATGTGGTCGTTGTGGACCCTCGACTCTATCCTCTTTAAGAATCTAGCTGCGTGAGGGGTGAGATGCTTTGTTGCTAGTCCAAGTACCCGTGTTAAAGGTTTAGGAACTTGCGCTGAATGTGTTTCAAGGCAAAATCCTAAGTTTTGCTTGGCTTGAGAAGTGATTGTAAGCTTTCCTTGGCCCGTTTGAGTTTTCTATTGCCTGCCAATGATGTCATCCCTAGTCAAACCCTTCGAGCCTTTAGCCTTTCTCATTTGAGAACCATATTACAAGACTTTACCCATTATATCGTGACCCTCTCTTGGCACCTGAGCTTTCCTTAGTACTCATGTGAAACAAATGGCTAAAATCATAAGTTTAGGGGAGAGACGAGGAAATTGATAAAAAAGGTATCAAGGCACAAAAAGAGAAAAGAAATGATGAGAAGGAAAGGTAAAGAAAAGAAAAGAACAAAAAGAAAAATGCAAAGGAGTGAATTAGTGGAAGAGTTGAAGGGATTCAAAGAAAGGCAATGATTCCAAACATGGAGAAATATGAATGAAACTATCAAGAAAGAGTGATGTTAAGTCTCTCTAGTCTCCCAAGGAAAATAAAGTCCCTCAAGGAATCGAAAAAGTGCGAGCCGAGAAGTGAAAGATGGAGTGCTTATTCCGAATATATACTCATAGCTCCCATCTTAGCTCCCTGCGGATTTGACCCTGATTCCTTGTTGGGTTATATTATTGCAAACGACCGTGTCATACCTCCTTTGAGGTGTGCATTTGAACGTGATCATATCGCACCTGTGAACAAAATTCCGTAGGTGCGATCACACCAGACCAGGAAAATTTCCAGAATTGTTCCAAGTCCAATTTTATATCTGTTAATCATCCAAAATCCACCCAAGGCCCCCAGGACCCCAACCAATTATACCAACACGTCCTAAAACATGATACGAACTTAGTCGATGCCTCAAATCACATTAAACAACATCGTTTCTATGAATCGTAAACTAAATTCAAGCCTTTGAACTTATAAACTTCTAACTTCTACTTTTGATGTTGAAACCTAACAAATCAAGTTCGATTGACCTCAAATTTTCCACGCAAGTCATAAATGACACAACGGACCTATTCCAACTTCCAAAATTGGATTCCAACCCCGATACCAATAAAGTCAACTCCCGATCAAACCTTTCAAAAATTCTTCAATTTTTCGCTTTCGCCAATTTGTGCCGAAACAACCAACGGACCTCCAAATCAATATTTGGTCGTGCTCTTAAGTCTAAAATCACCATACGAAGCTATTAGAATAAAAAATTTCCATTCCTGGGTCGTCGACATAAAAGTCAAACTATGATCAACTCTTACAACTTAAACCTTTAACTTAGGGACTATGTGTCCCATTTCACTCTGAATCAAAAAACCAAACACCCCAGCAAGTTCCGAAACTTCAAGATAATATAAAAGAGAAAATAAATTGGGGCTCAGGGTTAAAATACTCAAAACAACTGGACGGGTCGTTACATTCTCCCCCTCTTAAACAAACGTTCGTCCTCGAATGAGTATAGAGACATACCTGAAATGGTGAAAAGATGAGGATAATGGCTACGCATATCATGCTCGGTCTCCCACGTCGCCTCCTCAACCAGTTGACCTTTCCATTGAACCTTTACTTGAACTCAGCTTTCGAACATGCTTATCTAATATAGCCAATGGCTCCTCAATATAAGACAAATCCTTGTCCAACTAGACTAAGCTGAAATCTAATATATGAGATGGACCATCGTGATACTTCCGGAGCATAGAAACATGGAATACTGGATGAATTACAATTAGGCTAGGTGGCAGTGCAAGCTTGTAGGCCACCTCTCTAATCCTTTAAAAAATCTCAAAAGGTCATATGAACCTAGGGCTCAACTTGCCCTTCTTCTCGAACCTCATAACACCTTTCATGGCCTAAACCTGGAGTAAGACTCGTTCCCCAACCATAAATGCAACATCACGAACCTTCCAATACGCATAACTCTTCTGTTTAGATTATGTTGTACGAAGTCGATCCTGAATTAATTTAACCTTTTTCCAAAGCATCTTTAACCAAGTCTGTACCCAATAGCCTAGCCTCACCCGACTCAAACTAACCTACCAGAGACCGACATCGCCTCCCATGTAAGGCCTCATACAGAACCATCTGAATGCTCGACTGGTAATCTGTAAGTGGCAAGAACTGATCCCAAGAACCTCCAAACTCCATCACACAAGCACAAAGCATATCCTCCAAAATCTGAATAATGCGCTCGGATTGTACGTCGGTTTGAGGGTGAAATGTTGTACTTAGCTCAACCTGCATACCTAACTCATGTTGTATGGCCCTCCAGAACCACGATGTAAAATGTGTACCCCAATCAGAGATGATGGATACTGGAACGCCATGCACTCTCATAATCCCACGAATATAAACCTTAGCCAACTGCTCTAAGGAATAAGTAGTCACCCTGGGAATGAAATAAGCAGACTTGGTCAACCTATCCACAATTACCCAAGCTGAATCAAAAATTTTCTAAGTCCGTGGAAGCCCACAACAAAGTCCATAGTAATCTACTCCTATTTCCACTAAGAAATCTCTAGCTTCTGAAGCAATCCACCTGGCCATTGGTGCTCATACTTTACATGTTGACAATTTAGGCACCGAGCTACATACTCCACTATGCCCTTATTCATTCTCCTCCACCAGTATTGATACTTCAAGTCCTGATACATCTACACGGCACCTGGATGAATGGAATATTGCGAACTGTGAGCTTCCTGGAGAACCAACTCACGAAAACCATCTATATTGGGAACACATAAATGGTACTGCATTTGTAGCACACTGTGATCCCCAATAGTGACCTCTTTAGCATCACCGTGATGAAACGTGTCCTTAAGGACAAGAAGATGAGGGTCGTCGTACTGACGCTCTCTGATATGGTCATATAGAGAAGACCTATAGACCACATAAGAAAGAACTTGACTGGGCTCCGAGACATCTAACCTAACAAATTGGTTGGCTAAGGCCTGAACCTTCAAAGCTAATGGTCTCTATATTACCGGTAGATATGCTAAACTGCCCAAACTCTCCGACTTTCGACTCAAGGCATCGGCCACCACATTGGCCTTCCCGAGGTGATATAGGATAGTGATATCAACGCTGGGGTTGTAGTCAAAACTGTCTTGAACTTTTGAAAGCTCCCCTCACACTCATCGGTCCACCTAAACGGAACACCCTTCTGGGTCAATCTGGTCATAGGTGCAATAATAGATGAGAAACCCTCTACAAATCAGCGATAATACCCTGCCAAGCCAAGGAAACTCCATATCTCATTAGCTGATGACGGTCTAGGCCAACTCTGCACCGCTTCAATTTTCTTTGGATCTACCTGGATCCCCTTGCTCGATACTACATGACCCAAGAATCCCACTGAATCAAGACAGAATTCACACTTTGGAAATTTTGCATACAACTTTTTTTCTCTAAATGTTTGAAGCACAGTCCTCAAGTGCTGCTCATGATTCTTCCGCTCCGGGAGTACACCAGAATGTCGTCAATAAACATGATAACGGATGAGTCAAGATAAGGCTGAAATATACTGTTAATCAAGTGCATAAATGGTGTTGGGGTGTTGGTCAACCCAAATGACATTACAAGGAGCTCGTAATGACCATACCGACTCCTGAAGGCAGTCTTTGGAATATCTGGCCCCCGAATTTTCAAATAATAATAACCTAACTGCAACTCAATTTTCGAGGACACTCTAGCACCCTATAGTTGATAAAATAAGTCACCAATGCGAGGTAATGGGTACCTGTTCTTCACCGTAACCTTTTTTAGTTGTCGATAGTCAATACACATGCGCATGGAACCATCTTTCTTCTTTAATAACAAGACTAGAGCACCTCAAGGTGATACACTGGGCCGAATGAAACCCTTATCAAGTAACTCTTGCAACTACTCCTTGAATTCTATCAATTCTGTTGTGTCCATACGATATGGTGGAATAGAAATGAACTGAGTGCCCGGTAACCAATCAATGCCAAAGTCAATATCTCTGTAGGGTGGCATGACCGGAAGATCTACTGGAAATACATCTGGAAAATCCCTCATTACCGGAAC
Organism: Nicotiana sylvestris; assembly: GCF_000393655.2. Classification (NCBI taxonomy): domain Eukaryota; kingdom Viridiplantae; phylum Streptophyta; class Magnoliopsida; order Solanales; family Solanaceae; genus Nicotiana; species Nicotiana sylvestris. Next base: position 16,125,469 of record NC_091066.1, on the reverse strand, counting down.
TGACTCCACGGTAGGAGTATCAACACTGACATCTCTCACAAAGGCTAGATAAGCATTGCACCCTTTTACAACTATATGTTGAGCCTTTAAAAAGGAGATAACCCTGCTAGGAACATAATTTAAAGCACCCCTCCACTGTATCCGTGGTAATCCTGGCATAGCTAGCATCATGGTTTTTGACAACCAGTCCAGGCCTAGAATAATATCAAATTCTACTATACTGAGCAACAATAGATCAGCTCTGGTCTCAAAACCACCAAAGACAATTAAACACGATCGATACACATGGTGAACCACAATGGAATTCCCCATAGGCGTGGACATATGGATAGGAGAACTTAGAGAATCACGGAATACACCCAAATATAGAGAAAAATAAGATGATACGTAGGAATAGGTGTAGCCCGGATCAAATAAGACAGATGCATCTCTATGGCAAACCGGAATAATACCTGTGATAACTGAGTCATATGCAAATGCCTTAGTCCTAGATGGAAGAGCATAATATCTAGCATGGCCTCCCCCACTAGGGCGACATCTACCTGCCCAACCTCTACCTCGAGCTGGCTGTGTAGGTGGAGTGATAACTGGTGCGGTAACCATGGCATAATGAACTGAGGGCCCTATGGAATAGGTGGCGCTTGAGAAATCTGTGGAGGTTCACCCCTCCTAAGTCTAGGGCAATCCCTCACTATATGACGAGTGTCACCACACTCAAAATAAGCCCTCGAAGGAGTGGCTGTTGAGACTGGATCGGGCCTTATCGGCTAGACTGGCCGCTGAAAGCATCCCGTGCAGGAGGTACAGTAGACAATGGTAGTGCATAATAGGGAACCTGAGGTCTGGGAGTAGCCATAATATTGCTGGAAGTTAGAAGTGCTGAAGAAATAAGACGGCTCACATAGCCTCAACCATGACGGGCTGCAGCTGGGGCACGGGAACTGCTATATGTGCCATAATCCCCAAGCCTCTTAGCCTCCCTATCTTCTCTCTCCTGAGACCGCATATCCTCCAATCTCCGAGCGATTAACACTACTTGCTGGTATGCGATGTCCAAATCACTGAATCATACTACATACTCTAATATTATCATAGAGCCCTGGCGCAACTGCTCAAACTCTATGCGTCATGCATCTCTGAGACTCTGGGAACAAACTCTCCCAAGAACATATGAGCCCAAGTGAGTGACACTACCTCTATCGGACTACCCAACTGATATGCTCGCCACCACTGATAAGTCGCTCCCTTAAACTGGAATGCAGTAAAAGTAACCCCATTAGAATTCTCAATACCCATAGTGCGAAGAATATAGTGACATTCCTCTAGAAAACCCTGAGCATCCTCTGAAGCCAAACTGTTGAAAGTAGGATGGTGGAACTTCTTGTACCTCTCGAGCTTGAGCTGCTCCCTCTCAGAAGTTGCTGCCCTAACCTCGAGCCGAATTGGGACAACTTGATGCACTGGTGTAACATCTAGGGCATGGTCAACTTTGACCCATGGCTCTGTGGTACGGGCGGCGGGAGTCTGTGCTCCTCCCCCGACCTGAGATGTGGCTGGTTTAAGTGGAACTTACCCTACCTGAGCTAGAATGCCAAACAGGCTCAAAAACTGGGCAAGAGTCTCCTGGAGTGCAGGGGTAGTAACAGGCATCTCAGGTGCATGTTCCCCAACTGGAGCTACTGGTGGTTCCTTTGCAACAGCTCGTGTAGGTGCTCTAGCTGCACCACGTGGCCGTCCTCAACCTCTACCCCAGCACGAGCTCTTGCGGCTCTAGCAGGGGACATGAGTGTCTGATCATTGGATCCAGTTTTGCGTGTCCTCATAATCTGTGAGAGAATAGAAAGATATAGATTTAGAATTTTGAGGTTAATAAATTTGCATGATACGGTATCAAAGAAATGAAGCTTCCTAAAAGTTCCATTGCTTCTCGAAGATAAGTACAGATGTCTCCGTACCGATCCGCGAGACTCTGCTAAACCTGCTTGTGCCTTATAACACCTATGAACTTAGGTCTCTGATACCAACTTGTCATGACCCCAAATTTTCCTCCGTAGGATATCGTGATGGCACCTAGTCTCTAAGACTAGGTAAGCCTATCAACATGCGGAATATGTCAAAATAACAATAAATGCTCTTAAAACTCAATTATATAGAAATCCCCAAACCCGGCAAAATAAAAGTCACAAGCTCTAAAGAGAAATACTGAATATCTCTATACATCATAGTCTAATGAGGATAAGGAAACAACAAAATAAAGATAGAGGGGTACTCGGAGGTCTGCAGACACTGGCAGATATACCTTGAAGTCTCCACGTACGGACTAGTTCACTGATACCTGGTTTGGTAAGAAGTAATTGGATCTTCACAAAAAGAATGTGCAGAATCATAGCATGAGTACACCACAGTGGTACCCAGTAAGTGCCAAGCCTAACCTCGGTAGAGTAGTGACGATGTCAGGTCAGGGTCCTACTGAAAATAATAAGGAGCATGGCAAAAAGATTTAACAATATATAATAATAATAATACTAATAATAATAATAATAATGACAAAGGAAATGAAACACATAAGGAGTATGCCACAATTTAACTACACAGAATAAGGGAAGATGACACATCATGGAAGTAAACAGGAATTTACATATTAAAGAAAACAAAACAATCAAAGACATGTACACCAATGAGAATATCAATAGGGGCACTACCGAGGTACCGTCTCGTCCCCAAATCGTAAATAAACAAACAATGGAAACATATTAACAAGGGCACTTCCGAGGTATCCCTCGTAGTCCCAAATCATAAATACATTCAAAATCTTTTCTTATATCTGTACGGGAGCATTCACATTTAGTTTTAAAAATTATTTTTCCCGATATAGCATCTCGCATTTTAGCCCACCTTATCACACTGCATGGCTTCTAGTAGTTTTCCTACTAGCCATGCGTATCAAACCCACCTTATCTCATCGCATGCATTTCTACACCCAGACTTTATGCCACCGCATTCATATCAATACCACAATATATAATAATTGGCACCTCAAGTGTCCAATTATTTTAACTTGCCAAATAAATTAGCAATAATATTATTTTTCACAATAAGGAGCTCATGGCCCAACAACAATGTACACAAAATCTCAACAAAATAGTTGGAAGTGTACAGTTCAACAGAATAGTACTTCACAATTTCATACTTAGCCTCAATATGATTCAAGGCTTACATATCCCATTATCAATTTCAACATTTAAAAAAATATTTCATAATTTAACAATTTCAAGTAAGAATTTCAGCAGTCAAATAGTGACTATATAATATAAAAAATAAAGCTTTAACTAACAAGTAGAACAATTAGCAAGAAAACAAATAATGCTAATATGACATATGAAAACAGACAAATGATACGAATATAACATGATAAAATGACTCAATGAATGTTTGACAGAAACCTACATATTTAAAACCAAAATTTTTCATATTTAACCAGTGTACACACTAGTCATCTCGCGTACACAGCTTTCACATATCACAATTATTATATCAGCACCAATCCTAAGGGAAATTTCTCCCATACAAGGTTAGAAAAGTCACTTACCACGACTAGCATTAATTCAATCCACTAGTAGGCCTTTTCTTCGATTATCCAACTCCAAATGGCTCGAATCTAACAAAAATAAATTTTGATATATTCAACATAAGTTATAGGAATCAATTCCATATGAAAATGCTAAATTTTACAATAAAATCTGAAAAAGTCAACTAAAAGTCAACAGTGGGGCACACGTCTCATAACCCAACAAAAGTTACAAAATACGAACGTTCGTTCAACTACGAGTCCAGCCATACCAAATTTATCAAATTTCGACATCAACTCGATCTCCAAATCCTCAAATCTTTTTTTCAAATCCCTATGCCCAAATTCTCGAATTACACCTCAAAATCACGTAATCTAGTCGGAATATTCAATGGTAATTCATTATTATTGACTACAAATGGTAACAAGTGACTTATCTGGAGGGATATGCTGTAACGGTCTGATCGATCATTTTAAGCTCTAGTGTGTCGTTCGGCGGTTTGAGGCCATGAGTACCTTCACTTCAGGTAATATGACTTGTACGCGTGGTCGGAATTGAAATTCAGGAAGTTTGGAGTCGAACTGGAAAGAAAGTTCTCATTTTGAAAGTTTTAAGTTGTAAGAATTGACTAAGGTTGGATTCTTGAGTAAACGACCTCGAAATTGAGATTTGAAGGTTCCAGCAGGTTCGTATGATAATTTCAGACTTGGGCGTATGTTCGGATCAAGGTTTGGATGACCGGGAGCATTTCGGAGCCTATTATGGAAGTTAGTATTTTGGAAAAATTTCATAAAATTAGATTGAAGGCATCTCAATGTTATAAATGTTTGTTTCGGATTTTGAGTCTGCGAATAGCTCCATATGGTGATTATGGTATTTGGAGCACATCCGGATATGGATTTGGAGGTCCCTAGGTCATTTTGGGGTCATTTAGCGAAAGTTAAAAATTTGACGATTCTTGAGAAGTTTGACCGGAAGTGGACTTTTTGATATCAGGTCGGATTCTGATTTTGAAAGTTGGAGTAGGTCTGTAATGCTAAATATGACTTGTGTGCAAAATCTGAGGTTAATCAAACGTGATTTGACAGGTTTCAGCATCGAATGTAGAAGTTTGAGGTTCTAAAGTTCATTAAGCTTGAATTGGAATGCGATTCATGATTTTAGCATTGTTTGATGTGATTTGAAGGCTCAACTAAGTTCATAATGTATTTTGGGACGTGTTGGTAAAATTGGTTAAGGTCCCGAGGGCCTCGAGTGGAATTCGAATGTTAAACAGATTAAGTTTTGACTTGGAAGAAGGGCTGAAGCAGTTGCCTTCTGGTGTAACTGCACCTACGAGGATTAGGCCGCAGGTGCGATCATCTCGCTGCAGAAGCGAGACCGCACCTGCGGAAGGGAAGGCGCAAAAGCGGAGCAGGCAGCTGGGGGCATCTCGGCAGAAGCGGATCATTTGCCGCACCTACGGAACCGCAGAAGCGGTCAAGTGACCGCAGGTGCGAGGATCACTAGGCAGAGGAGGATTTTTTTTATAAAAGGGGGTTTGGCCCATATTCTTCTATTCTCTCTTGGTTGGGCGATTTTTGGAGAGCTTCAAGTGGGGGGTTTTCATCATCTATGTCAAGGTAAGTTATTCCCATTCATTTTAAGATATATACATGGTTTTTATATAGATTCAAGCATGAAGATTTGTAGAAAGTGAGATTTTGGTAGAGAACCTATAAATTTAGTATTTTTGAATTTTGACCCCTAAATTGCACATGAAATTTGGGATAAATTATATATTTGAATTCGTAGTGTTATGGGTAAAATTTATTTTCAAAAATTTTCGGAATCGGGGCATGTGAGCCCGGGGGTGAATTTTAGGAATCTTACATTTAGGTTTGGGTAACCACCTTAATAGTTGGAATATGAACTTTTGCAAATGTATTTATTAGTTTACACACTATTTGATTAGTTTTGGAATTGTTCGGCACCAAATTGAGGGTTTGAGCATAATCTTGGACCAAAAAGTGGGCTTCGAAGCGAGGTAAGTCTCCTTTCTAACCTTGTAAGAGGTAATTAACCCCATAGGTTAACTATATTAATATGTGCTTTTATTTGTGGGGGCTACATACGCACGTGACGAGAGTCCTATGTAGCTATTAGATATGCCTATGTCTGGGTAGTTTTAGGTTTACATCATGTCTTGTTGATATTGTTATTTGATTTATGGTTATTGTTTGCCTCGAGAAGAAGCGATATTGAGTTTCTTATTAATTTTCTTGAAAAGAGTTGAAATTGAGGGATTTGAGATTTGAAAAGTTTTCATTTGAACTTCATTTTTTCAAAAAAAATTGAAGAATATTATAATAACTTAAGAAATCTATGTGTAACCGTGTCGCAATTATATTCCGCGAGCGGGGTAAATTTCTACTACTCTCATGGGAGCGGGTCGTTCGCCTCGGCAGGTTAATAGATGCATCTATGGTTCGTGCCATGGGACCCTCGGCAGTGCACCGTTTATATTTATATGTTGGTCCGTGTCGTTCGACCCTCGGTAGTGTTCAGTTTATATTTATATGTTGGATCTGACCGTACGACTTCGGCATGATTTGAGCATGACTGTATTGATTTCTTTGGAAATTTATAATAATTGATACTGCTTCATTGGCCTGGGATATACTTTGATAAAAGATGAAAATAAATTTGAAAATCTCCTATTTACAAAGGAATTGTTTACTTCTTCATGTTATTGAGTTTACAGTCGTTTTATAAAATTTATGATTTATTTATAACATTGGTATATTATTGTTGGCCATAGTAAGTGTCGGAGTCGACCTCTCGTCACTACTTCTTCGAGGTTAGACTGGATACTTACTGGGTACGTGTTGTTTTCGTACTCATACTACACTTGATGTACATTTTGTTGTACATACACGTATACATTTAGTGGCCATGTGAATGTAGTGGTGTGGTTGACATGGGGACTTAGGTGAGCTGCATCTCATGTTACGATCCGCAGCCAGCAGAGTCTCCTTCAGATTATTATATTTTTCTCTCATGTCCAATGTTGTATTCCGGACAGTTGATGTATTTTGTTTTATTCTTCCTAGTTGATGCTCATGCACCTGTGACACCGGGTTTTAGGGTGAGTATGGGAGTTCAGTATTGAAAATTGTTGAAAACATTATTATTTACTCTATAATTTATTTCTTATTATTTAATTGAAGGAAAAATTTATGATTTCAAAGTACTAAATTGAGAACCGAATTAACTAATTATTGTTGGCTTGCTTGACAACTGTGTCTGACGCCATCACGACCTTAAATGGATTTTGGGTCATGACAACATGGTAGCAGAGCACTACGTTCACTTAGGTCTTATGAGTCATGAGTGAGTCTAGTAGAGTCTTGCGGATTGGTACAGAGATGTCTGTACTTATCTTCGAGAGGCTACAAGGCTGTTAAGAGCACTTCCCTTCTGATTCCTCATCGTGCTATTTGATTCCTTTGAGGCTTATGCCTTTGTTTCTTTCCTATTCAATCTTATGCAACGTGAAACGCTTGTTATAAACCGGGAATTGAGGAATTGTAATGGTGCTACAAAGTGGTGCAGGATGTTTCTCCCTGCGTATTTGATTGTGTTATTTTCGTCGCCTTGCGGAAGGTCGTTCTGTCGTTTCAGCTCAATATCAGTACTACCTAAGGCTTTGAGATTTGGCATTGATTTCTATGAAGATTCGTGTGTTGCTACCGCACAGTATTGGTGTAATGGTAGGGTGCTTGCCTCTGCGTCGAAGCAGTGAATAACTTGAAAGCATCTTTGCTTAGTGCATGATTCAGAGATTCAGTATTTTATTTCTAATGAAGGAAAGGCAATCGGACTATGAATGCTCAGGTTTGGGTTGATAGAATAATGAGACTTGGTATTCTCAAGCATGGAGGAATTTCCATCTCTGATGTGGTGTCGTCACCCTTGATCGAATGTGTTAAGTTCACCGGTGTTATGGTCTTCTTCATTCTTCTTGGGGTAGGGTAGTGTGAAATAGTGTCGGAGAAGTGGCTATCAAAGATAGCGGAGTGCAGCAAATTCGAACTCAAATGGGTATTTCTAATGTTAACGGCTCGAGGAAGATGATTTTTGGAGGGGTTTAAAGTTGGTAGCGATCAATTAGTTCAAGTTCTATAGAGATGGATTTGACTTAAAGCAACAACTGGGCAGCTGTTTACCTCGAAAATGGTCATTAAAATTAGATTTGATAAGAAACGGCTTTGAATTCTTGCCTCTTCCATATAACCATCATGACGTTAGTCGCTTCGTATCAAGCGATTGATTGACAAAAAATAGATGACCAAAAGTCACATCCATAAAGAGCCTTTGAATTAACTATAGTAGTTGGCTACCGTTTAGCCTGCTCCAACATACATGTTTGGCCTCTATAAATACTTCTTCCTTCGCTCTCTATTTTCCACTGTAAAAAGAGTTCTTATTACTTCTCTCTTGTTCTTATTCTCTAATTACGATCTCCTCTCTCCTCTGAAACCTTTTAACAAGAATGGCGAAAGCTTCCATCTCTGTCCCTCAAAAGAATATGCCTCCCTCTTCTCCACTCTCATCTAAGTGTAAGGTAATAGTACCCCCTAACCTTGAGGAATTCATCCCAGGATCCTGTGAAATAACCTCTGATTTCAAGGTCGAGAAGCCTTCTTCGAAACTGGTACGATGTGAACTCGTGTCCCGATATATTTGTTTGATAGTAGACGCTGAGAAGGTGAAAACTAAATGCTGCTGGGGGGATGCGGTGTTGGTGGAGATTCCTTCCCGAGGAGAGGACGTAACGACATACAAGGTCGGCTTCCTTAGTGTGTATACCTATCCATTTACTCTTGGACCGGTGGAGCTGTCTTCGCCTTCAATAGACCCCGTGATCCTTGACTTCTGTGAACCATACCGAGTGACTCTCAGCTAAATTCATTCGTTGTTTTGGCATATTGTTTACATGACCAGATATTTTGTGAGCATGATTAAGGGGATGCCTTTCACCCTCGACCACCTAGTCAGAATGTACAGTCCCCGACTCCTTCGAGGGGGCTTGATTAAGCTCTGATGTCAGGCCTCAAAACCCTTTTTGCTTGTACTGACAAGGTTAGGGATGGAGGGTGCATAAGCCATTTCGTTCGAGTCAGGACCTCGGACCTGATCCCAGTGGAGAAGATGTCGTTCCCCGAAAGGTGGAACACGAAATGTAAGTGGATACGCTGATTAAGTATTTTCTTTTCCTTTAGAATCAATCTCCCCAAAAACTAACATCCTCTGCTGATGCAGCTGATGCATTGTACCCTGGTATTATTAGGGATCTCTCGGGCTGGGTTAGATAGTTGGATTCGACTTGCCCATATGTTGAGCGCGTATGGCACAACCTGTCTAGGGCTCGATGGGAGGCTAAGGACCACGGTGAGTCCTCACTTCTGTTGTGGTTGAATTTCTCAAAAGAACTATCATCGATTGCGCCCTCATTCATTGTGTTTATATTTTGTATCTACGCAGGTCTAGAAGAGGCCTCCTTGATGAGAAAAGCACCGCCTGGGGAAGCGGATGCCTCAAAACCTGATAAAGAGGAGAAAAGACGAAGGGAATCGTCAACTGAGACTTAGAAATCAATGAAGGCCAAAGTGGAAGAACCTAAGGCTGATTTAGCAACCTTAACTCCAAGAGTAGCGGGGAGTCCCCGAGCTGAAGGTGAGGAGAAAAATGGTCCTCGGTAGCATCCGAGGGAGGGGAAAACCTGATCTCCCCTCATACTGCTGAGACGGTGGCTTTCAATTCGGGACTTGATGTTGTTGTTGTCCTACCTCTGGCTGAAGAGGCCTTTGAGGGTGTATTGGGTAATGTCCTCGAACCGGTAGATGACCAAAATATTCCTCGGGCTGAGGTGCATTTGGTAGGCGGTCCGAGGGAGCCTTGTTCTGAAGCTCTCCAGAAACAAGAAATGGCCCCGATTGATCCAGTCGGGGCTATTCAAGTGGGTGATTCTCCTCCGATACTGATTTTACCTCCTGGGAGATGCAAGATGCTCAGAATAAAGAACCTTCCGATGTACGGGTGCCCATCAGAGATCAAGATGCATTTGAAGGGCCTTTAGCTACACATGAGAAAAACCCTGAGCTCGACGCCTCACTTATTTTTAGTGAGATGGATAGGCTTTGTGAGCAGGTAACGTTTTGCAAATTCTGCTCGATGTCCCGCTCTTCGTCTTTCTAACTTTTTTTCTTTCCAGGCCAAGGTGCTTTATAATTAGACCTTTTCCAGGTTTCGAGCTGAGTTGACTCGTTGCGAGGGCGAGCATAGGAAGCTTGCCTCGGAAACTGATGAGCTTAGAGATCTTTTTACCAAGAAGGAGGAGGAACTCCATGGCCTTTGGGATTGTTTGGAGGCGGCGTCCCGTGAGAAGACTCATCTTGTTGAGCAGGTTACGTAGTTTCCGTTTGCTTTTGTCTAAATGTTTACCTAATTTCAGTGTTTTAACACCGTTGGGCTGATCTACGCAGCTCGAGAAGAAGGATGTCCTTATGAGGGAAGAGCTCCGAGCCAGAGACTCCGAAATTCTCGAACTCAAATGGCACGTGAGTGAGATAGCTTTCGAGAGAGATAACCTCCAGGGGAAGGTGGTCTTAGTTGGGCATCAACTTCATTATGAGAGGGCGAAGAGTACTAAGTATAAAGATCTTCATACTGAGTTAGTTTCTGCACTATGTAGGAACAAAGCTGAAGTTGGGGTGCTCGTATCCTCGCACAAAGAGGGTGTTGTTGTTGTAAATGCTCAGTCCAGGAGAGTGCCCAAATGGGTCGAGCTACAATTGACTCGAGCCATGGAACATGCTCGGTTAGAATCTCGAAGGCGGACTCTCGAAGATATACATGCAGGGGGCATTGATCTGTCTGTCGAGCTCGAGAGGGTGAAGACCCTATAGGAGAAGGCTGCGGCCCTTCTTGCTTCTGAAAGTAAGTCGATCAGTGACTCAAGAGATGAGGAGGATAAAGGCAAAATCCCCAAAGGGGAAGAGTCTGTTGAAGACCCTGGGACCGTGGCCAAAACCGTTGGGGGCAAAACCTCCTAGGGAACCGTCAAAGGCATAGATCCGGTGGTATGTTAGGATTTTATTTGTTCTCTCCCTTGTAAGGGATTTATAGGCCTTGTAAATGTAACCTTGTGAACAACATATATAATAAGCCTTTCGGTTTTCATCATCTCTCATTTTTCCTTTTCTTTAACGATTGGTCCAAAAATCTGGACCTCAGATTAAACCCTTAGGTTCTTGCCACTGCTGGGTGATTTGTGACGGCCGAAAATTGACCATTTGGGGCTTAGTCCCCGAGTTGGGTTCTTGACTCGATTTTATCGACTTTTAGGTCTAGAAATTGGCCATGAGATTATTTGGGTCGGCACTTAGGCTCTTACGTGTTGGGTCAACGTGACCTCTAATCGGCCCTAAGGCTCTTTTAAGCTGGCGATAATGGCTCTTACACATCAGGTCGGTACGACCCTTAATTTAAGCTAGCGACAGTGGCTCTTACGCATTGGGTTGGTACGACCCTTAATTTAAGCTAGCGATAGTGACTCTTACGCATTGGGTCGGTACGACCCTTAATTTAAGCTGGTGACAGTGGCTCTTACGCATTAGGTCGGTACGACCCTTAATTTAAGCTGGCGACAGTGGCTCTTACGTGTTGGATCGGTACGACCCTTAGTATAGACTTTATTTTTCCCTCATTGAAGTTTTTGCGTTCGTTCGACTCTTCAACGATTTGATAAGAACCTCGATTGTGAGTCGTTATGTGACGATAGACAAGCACCTTGGGAGATTTCACTCGATGGATGAATTTTTTCGAAGCCTTTTTATTGTTTGGAGCTGATATGATCGAAGCTCTTTGCTTATGCTGAGGGTAGCTTGGTTAACCGGTTCTTTTTGAAGTAATTGAAGGCCTATGATTTTGTGGCAACGGTCGAGCATCCTCGAGTCATGTTAGTTTGGTCGGAGCCTTGTGACTGGAGTCAATGTGTTTAGCCGTAGCCTTTTAGTCCCCGAGTGAGGTAGCCTCGACGTCTATATCGAGGGTATGCCTTTTTAGGGGTCTTACAAGTTCGAATATATAGCCTTAACTTTAAAATCGGGATTATGCCTTTTGTAAGGTCTTATAAATTTGAGCATGCCTTGCTTAAGGTCTTACAGATGAGTTACTTGGTACAAGTGTAATTCATGCCTTGTTTGAGGTCTTACAGGTAGGCTACTTAGTACAAGTACAGATCATGTCTGGCTTGAGGTCTTACAGGTAGGCTACTTGGTACAAGTATAGATCATGTCTGGCTTGAGGTCTTACAGATTTGGGCATCGCCACATGGAGGACTTTTGGGCTCGAGGTTGCCCGCTTGGGGTCTTATTACCTCGAATTTTTGATAGCTCGATGGGGCGACAGTCCACGAGATATCGAGAGTTCTTCACTTTGGAGCCATTTTTTGATGTTTCCTCCTTGAGGGCCTATGAGCTTGAAGTTTCTGGACCGGAGGTCTTACGGATCCGAGTTTTTGATTTCCCTTCCCGAGTTTTTGGTAAATTTCTAGCCTTGGGGCCATTGCTCGTAGAAATGGAAAACTTTTTTGAAGTGCAAAAAAGATACTCCTTTGATCACTTGGTACAAGTATACATGCTTTCGTCGTCGAGGGTTCGATTATTCTATGCGGACATGGTTCATTTGACCATTTGGCCCAATACATCATTTTTCTATCGAGACCCTCTTTCGCTTATTTTGGTTTCTACGGGGAGGTGATCTCCCGGGGGGATGCCCCCCAGTATTCGAGGTTGATTGAAAAGGAGCCTTGAATACTCGTTAAGTTCTCCTTATGTAGAATATAGATGTTGCCTCGTTAAAAACCTTGTCGGTAAAACCCTTCTTGCGATAAAAATCCGATCAAAGGAAAAGAGTGCAACGCATGCTTTAAAACCTAAAGTCTCCAAGCCGAAAGGTACTTCGATTTTTCTAACTGGACATCTGCATATAGGTTAGTGTAAGGTGTAAATGAAAAGGGAGACGGTTATACCTTAGCAGTTATGGTGCTTCGAGCCTCAATATTCTTCAACTGCTTGCTCCAGGGACCCAGTACGGTCCTTTGCTTATTCACTTGGGTGCAGCCAAGACTATGGCTTGTGATTGCTACTTCGCTCTTTGTTTATCTTTTTGGATCCTTCTATGTTGAAGGGATCAATTTCAGAGTCATAGGATGTTTCGGTGTCTTCCATCGGACACCTCAGTAGTAATAGCGTTTGAGCATTGATATGCTCCAATTGCTTGGGAGCTGTTCGCCTTCTATGGTACCGAGCTTATACGACCCTTTACCAATAAGTCCAAGGATATGGTACGGTCCTTCCTAGCCTGGGCCTAGCTTCCCTTCATTATGGTTTTGAGTGTTTAGGGTGACTTTCCTTAGGACTAAGTCCCCAACTCTGAAATGTTGGAAATTTGTTCTCCTGTTATAGTACCTTTAGATCCTTTGTTTTTGGACGGCCGTTCGGACCAGTGAAGCTTCTCTCTTTTCATCTAATAGTTCGAGGGTTGCAGTCATAGCCTTGTTATTTGAGCTCTCAGTGGCATGTCGAAATCTGGCACTTGGCTCTCCTACCTCGACCAGTATTAAAACCTCGGAGTCGTATACCTAAGAGAAAGGCATCTCTCTTGTGCTCGATTTTGGAGTTGTTCGATATGACCGTAGAACTTCAGACAACATTTATCTCCATTTTCCTTACACATTTTCTAACTTCTTTTTCAAGTTTTGAATGATGGTCTTGTTTGTGGACTCGGCCTGGCCGTTTGCACATGGTTGATAGGGTGTTTATAGGATCCTTTTGATTTTATGATCCTCAAGGAACTTTGTTACTTTGCTCCCGATGAACTGTTTCCCGTTATCACAAGTTATCTCGGAGGGAATCCCGAATCGACACATGATATGGTCCCAAATGATGTTAATGGATTCATTTTCCCGTATCTTCTCGAAGGCCTGCACTTCCACCCATTTTGAGAAGTAGCCAGTCATAAATAAGATAAATCTAGCTTTACCTGGTGCTGTTGGAAGGGGTCCGACAATGTTCATCCCCCACTTCATGAACAGCCATGGTGACAAGACTGAGTGTAGCTATTCACTGGGTTGGTGAATCATCGGTGCAAATCTCTGGCATTTGTCGCATTTTTAGATGAATTCTTCGGTGTCCTTCTCCATGTTGTCCCAATAGTATCCTGCTCTAATCACCTTTCAGACTAAGGAATCGGCACCGGAATGATTTCCGTAGGTGCCTTCGTAGATTTCCCAGAGCACGTAATCGGTGTCCCCTGGTCCCAAGTATACTGCTAGGGGCCCATCAAAAGTTCTTCTGTATAGAGTTCTATTTTCGTCGAGCGAGAACCGTGCTGCTTTGGTTCGCAGGGCCCTCGATTCTTTTGGGTCCGCGGGTAGCTTTCCACTTTCCAAATAGTTGATATATTTATTTCTCCAATCCCATGTCAGGCTAGTGGAGTTGATCTTGGAATGGCCTTCTTCGATCACTGATTTGGATAGTTGAACAACAACCCCGGGGAGTATGTCATCTTCCTCGACTGATGATCCCAGGTTTGCGAGGGCATCGACCTCGCTATTCTACTCCCGAGGTATGTGGAGCAGTGTCCATTCTTTGAAGCGGTGTAATGTGACTTGAATTTTGTCTAAGTACCTTTGCATCCTGTCTTCCTGAACCTCGAAGCTTCCATTTACCTGATTACCACCAGAAGGGAATCACATTTTGCTTCGATTACTTCTGCTCCTAGGCCTTTGGTCAATTCCAGACCTACAATCATAGCCTCATACTCGGCTTTGTTGTTAGTCAACCTTGCAGTTTTTATAAATTGCCTATCCTGCCGCCCGTAGGCGGCTTCAAAACTATGCCGAGCCCAGACCCTTTCATGTTCGAGGCACCATCAGTGAATAAGGTCCATACCCCCGAAGATGTGCCCGTTTTTAGCAAAAGTTCTTTCTCTACCTCGGGCACGAGGGCGGGCGTAAAGTCGGCCACAAAATCCGCCAAAATTTGGGACTTGATAGCCGTTTGAGGCTGATACTCAATATCATACCCCCCGAGTTCGATGGCCCATTTGGCCAGTCGGCCCGACAATTCGTGCTTATGCAATATGCTTCAAAGAGGATATGTCGTTAAAATACAAATGCAATGGCATTGAAAATAAGGTTTTAATTTTCGAGACGCGCTTATCAATGCAAGAGCTAATTTTTCCAGGTGTGGATACCTGGTTTCGATATCTCCCATGTTCCGATTTACATAATAAACAGGTAATTACGTACCTTGTTCTTCTCGAACTAGCACACCCCTTACTGCTACCTCGGATACGTCCAGGTACAAATATAGTGTTCCACCCTCCTTTGGGTGTGGAGTAAAGGTGCGCTTGTCAGATATCGCTTCAACTCCTCTAGGTCACGTTGGCATTCTGGAGTCCATTCGAAGCTGCTTTTCTTTTTGAGCAAGGAGAAGAAATGATGACTTCTGTCAGATGACCTTGATATGAATCGGCCTAGGGCTACTATCCGCTCGGTCAGTCGTTGCACGACCTTCACATTGTTTACTACCATGATTTCTTCGATGGCTTTGATTTTGTAGGGGTTGATCTCAATCCCCCTATTTGACACCATGAAGCCTAAGAATTTGCCCAAACCCACTCCGAAGGCACACTTCTCGTGATTGAGTTTCATGTTGTAACTTCTGAGGATGTCAAATATTTCCTGTAAATGAGTCAAATGGTCCTCTGTGCGCAGGGACTTAACTAGCATATCATCAAAATAAACATCCATGGATTTGCCTATTTGATGCTCGACATCTTATTAACTACGTGTTGGTACGTGGCGCCCGTGTTTTTCAGCCTGAAGGGCATCACATGGTAGCAGTACGTACCGTACCTCGTGATGAACAAAGTTTTCTCCCTGTCTTGGGGGTTCATCTAGATTTGATTATACCCCGAGTAGGTGTCGAGAAAGGTGAGGATCTCGTGGACGGCCGTGGCATCGATCATGAGGTCAATATTGGGAAACGGGAATGAATCTTTGGGGCATGCTTTATTCAAGTCTTTATAATTTATGCACATTCTTAATTTATTCCCCTTTTTGGGGACTACCACCACATTAGCCAACTATTCAGGATATTTTACCTCCCTAATAGACCCTATTTTGGTGAGTTTCGTTACCTCGTCCTTGATGAACATGTGTTTTACCTCGGACTAAGGTCTCCTTTTTTGCTTAACCGGTTTGAACCTGGGGTCGAAACTTAGTCGATGGGTGGTTATTTCTGGCGGGATCCCCGTCATGTCTAAATGGGACCAAGCAAAGCAGTCGATGTTATTAATGAGAAAATGAATGATTTGTTTCTTGAGTTCGGGGTTTAGTCCCGTTCCCAGGTATACCTTCCGATATGGGAGATGCTTGATCAAAGCAGCTTGCTCTAGTTCTTCAATCATTGACTTTGTTACATCCGATTCTTCAGGGACAATGAAGGTTCGGGGAGTGAGGAAGTCTTCTTCATCATCCTCGAGAGTTTGTTTATCTATCGGCTCATTCGAGGCGGAAGGCGTAGAAGTTGGTACCTCCTCGTGAACCGTGAACATCTCTTTTGCCGCATGTTATTCCCCATATACGATTTTTATACTGTCTTTTGTTGGAAATTTCATCATCTGATGAAGAGTCGATGGTACTGCCCTCATATTGTGTATCCATGGCCTTCCAAGCAATGCATTGTACCTCATGTCACCTTCGATGATGTGAAATTTGGTATTCCGAACTATATTAGACATGTTGGCTGGGAGGGTGATCTCCCCCTTCATTGTTTCACGGGCCATGTTGAAGCCTTTGAGGACTCAGGAGGTAGGTATGATTTGGTTGAGCAGCCCGAGCTGTTCTACCACCTTCGACCTGATCATGTTGGCTGAGCTACCCGGATCCACGAGTACACGTTTAACTTGAATGTTATTCAAGACAAATGAAATTACCAGCGCATTGTTATGCGGATGAGACAAGGTCTCGAAGTCTTCTTCACTGAATGCTAGGATGTCCTCGGGCAACCGGCCCCGAATTTGGCCTTCCGTTGTAGTGGAAACTTTTGTCCGTTTATTCATGGGTCCTTGCAGAACATCGGTCCCCCTAATGATCATATGATTGATGTGTTGTGGTTTTCCCGTTCCGTTCTTCCTGTCTGCCTCTCTTTCCTTCTAGGCGGGGGTTTTCCGAGCTTCCTATTGGTTTTCTTGGCGTATGCTCCTGTTAGTGTGGGAATTTATATCAACATGTTGGGCATTGCATGAGACCACATCTACGGGGATTGGCTCTGGTGTATCCTCAAGGTCTCGCAGTGGTACACCGACGCCTGGAACAGCTACACCATTCCCTCCATGGTTTTCAAGACCGTTTTTTTCACGTGTATTCACTGAGTTAGTCATTTTGACCTAAAATCAAAAATTCTTGGGCAAGAAAACGTGTAAAGAATAACTTGTGTTTTCAGTAAACCAGCACGAAAACAATCGCTATTATTTTTAGCCCCACGGTGGGCGCCAAACTGTTTACCTAGAAAATGGTAATTACAATTAGATTTGATTTTATGGTTCTAAAAATATGTGATTTATTTTTATGCTAGTTGTTAGGCAGTAGATGCTAAGTGTGAGACTAGAAAATAAAATGAGAGCTTGAAGGTTGAACTCTGTGCAAACCGAGTAGCCGAGAATCAGGGTCTCGAGCTAGTCTATACTGGGCCTCGAGGTCGATCTAAGCATTAGGTTGTGGGTAGCCGATGAAGGACTAACATTTCTAAGAGCTTTAATGAGGGCTCTTTATGATCAATGATGAGTAATAAATGAAGAACAATTTATGAAACACAATAAATATAAGCAATAAATCAAAGGAAATACAATAGAGAGTGTTAAGTTAGAGAGCAGAGAATGTTCTTGTTCTTGTATTGAATATCATGTGCGCAAGAAATAGCAAAGGTACCCTTATATAAGAGAGGAAATCCCAACATGGTATATGTATCATTATTACAAGGAAAGTAGCTGGTACATCTACTTAAAGGTCTGGTACAGACTTGTACTATTCTTTCAAGCGTTGTCGGCTTTGATCACGCACCTCATAAATTTCTCACTTGTCCATGATATCCGTCGATCTGTGCTACCCCGAGGTCGAGCATAAGGAACCCTCGGGATCGGACTAGAGCTAGTCCTCGAGTCTTTTGAGCTACGGAATGTCATATCGATCTTAAAATTGGAGCTTCCAATTTTAGCCGTGTACATCAGCTAAGGATGAGAAAGGACATATGCAAGGTGTCTTGCGGTAGATAGGCTTCTAGAAGGCCAAGAGTGAGAAACAGGAGTCGAATAGTTGCTTAAAGGATTGAGTTTGACCAAAGTGGGAGAGTGGCAGAGTAGCATATGGGTTATGTGGTAGGATGACTACACACTTTGAGAAAGGTTAGAGTGATTTGGGATTTACGGTGGCCAGTGGCTGGATCTACGGACTTAACTTTTGAATATTAGATATTATACAGTGGGAGATTGGGTATGAAATAAAGGAGTTGCTTGATATGAAGAAGGATACAATATGACTTTGGATGGGAATGTATTGTCGCACCTTTAGTTGATGTCCATGAGGAGTGAACGGACTTGTACAACTGGTAAATGAGCACAGGCTCAGGAGGGGTTACTGATTTGGTAGTAATTGTACCCAGTGCAATGACGTTGGAAGATGTCGACATGTAATTCCACAGGTGGGTTATCTCATGTGAGCGGGTCAGCGGTCGCGTGGTTGATGAAGCTTCTACGAAGAATTCTACTAGCTATCCGATGAGAAGTTGAATATATAAATATGGTTAGTGATTCATAGTGATCAAGAAATGTTAACAGAAGGATTTCGAGGAATTTGGCGGTTTGATTGTGCAAGACCAAGTCAATGGGGGATAAGGAATCTCGGTGGATTCTAGAGTTATGCAACAAGAGTTTCAAGCTAAGTAGGAGAGCCCTACCCCTACGATTGGATTGTATGGTTATCTACTTGTGAGGTCTCTGGTTATCGGCATATTGGTGGGTTATTAAGACTGAGGAAAGAAAACATCAGTGGTGATTTGAGCAAAGGAATTGAGGAATGTGTGCTATAGTTGACCTTATCAATTTATGTTCAAGCTTTATGAAGCCTCAGAATTTATGCTTTGTGTAGATGTGAGTTACAAGGAAAGTGATTCAGCTGGGTGCTTCTTTGAGAGGGTGTTCATGTGCTAGTGGAGTCTTGGAGTTTTATTATATTCAGGACCAAGTCAGAGTGGGTGACTCTCAACAACGGTCCTAGTGGATTCAAAAGTTAAAAATGTGGTGCCTAAGGATTTCAAGTCCGTAGTGTGGTTAAGTATTGAGCTTCTGCAGTGGACTATGAAAAGGGGCTTGGAGTGTCTTGAGTTAACTTTAGTCTGCAGTGTAGCATTGAAGGAATGGTACAATAACTTCGGAATCATAAGGAAAGTATCAGAAAGGGGTGTACCAGTTAAAGATGCGAATATGCGCACAAGGAGAATATGAGATGGTCCATGGGTATTGAGACGATGTGGTCTCGTGGATTAGGTCACTTGAGATGAGTGTTGATGCGTTTCATTACGTTAATGAATCTACTATTATCACTAAGGCAAGTCCGGAGTAAATTAGGAGAAGTCGGATCAGTTAGTAATGGTTGAATTGGCATGATGGTGGAAATGATCAGTTCCCTCAGCGTGTTAATTTATACACGTGATTTGTGGCGGTACGTGCGAGGCTTGACGGCCGCTGTAATTGATTTTATTTGGAGGCATTCGAGTATTATGGCATGTTATGTGTAGATGGATCCCGGAAGAGTTATGGTAGTTTAGACCACTACTTGAGGTTGGTATTTTCTGCGGCTATGAGAATTCAGTCTCGTGTTGCTATAGTTCTCTTGGAATGAGCTAAGTAAAAGATTTATACATGATGAAGTGTTTACCCTATTAGTGGTTCATGAGTTAGGATGAAATTCTGGTACTTTTGCGCATTGGCATGATTAAAGAGGTGTTTGGATTGACTTTAAAAAGTATCTTTTAAGCTAAAAGCTAAAAGCCATAAGTTGGTAATACCCAATTTTTGGCTACTAACTTATTTTGTACTTTTTATGCCTAAAAATAAGTTCTTTTAAACACTTTTTATCATTTCCAAACACCACACAAACTAGAAAAGTACTTAAAAGCCAATAAGCACTTAAAATAAGCCAATCCAAACACCCTCTAAGTGCAGTGAGTAGCATGGGATTTGGAAGTTGAGGATCAAAGTTGCAGTTTGGTGTTGACAAGAATATCACCAGCTCGTACGAGCAGGGAAAAGGGATTCAGATGATTAGAGTAAGTTGATATTGTCTTTAGCGTCACCCGAGATCGGTGTCCTGTGTAAGAGGCTTGCGTACTGATTGTGGATTCTTGATCTGCTTTACAACATTGGTATGGGCGATGGTATGGAGATGTAGACTTGTTAACTTGTACAGAATGTCGTGCGAGAATATTCTATGGGAAGATTATATAAGTGTGACATGTAGTCACTTAATTGATTGAAGATTGAAACCAAGTATGGAGATTGTGGTACTATCATTAATGTAAAAATTTATGCCTGAAGGGCGCTCGGTTTTTCTAGGGTTGTGAACTGTGGAAAGATTGTTCTGGATTTGATGGCGGTTCCTATGTGGCAGAGGTTATTGAGGATCCTTGAAAGGTTACTAGCCTAGTACGGCACGATCAGAATTGGCTTGAGGTCCGTGGATGGATCTAAATATGAATGTGGGCTCTATATTAGGCCGGATGTGTTCATTTCAGTATAACGCTCCTTATGGAGGAGTATTCAGACGTTGGATGTTATTTCGTCGTCGGCTATTTTATGTAATACTATATTGTGCCGTGTGAGTTGTGAAACGGCTTGATAAATTGCATATGTGTTGAGGTTCCGTGTAGCGATGGCCTTATGTGAGCAAGATGGCTCTCAAGATTCAGATCATATATCGCACCTTAATCATGTTCGTATGGTGCTATCTGTCTCCCCAGGAAATTCATTATGCACTTCGCATGCTTGTGGTTGATACTTGGGTATTTCACATGTATGAGCATTTTAGTTGGGTATGTAATTGCTTTATAGATTATTATGTGTAGATTGGGTGGTACGCCGCCACGGGTACATTGTTTGGATCGGGTGGTACGCCGCCACGGGTATCATGGTTGGATCGGGTTGCGTGCCGTAACGGTATTTTGTGTGGATCGGGTTACACGCCACAACAGTGTGATATTGAGTACAGTTCCCCATATCTATTCTTGTGTGTTTTGTTTCTCATTTTTTGAGAAAGGTTCATAACATTTTTTCGGATGCTAATTAGTTACGTGGGTTGAGTAGTTCTTTCCAGAGTTCATTTTTCCCTTTGGTATCACATTCGAGTTTGTAGCTTGTTGGCATATTAATGCATCATATGAGGCTTTTGGCAAGGCCTGAGGTGGCTTATTTCCTGAGCAGCTTGTACTGGGTAAGACGAGATTATTGGACCTGGGATTAGTGCGATTGGATTTATATGAAGTATATTAAAGAGCAATTATTTTTGAGTGGTTCAGAATGAGGTAATGGTTCTTGTCCAGAGAATAGGCTCCATGATTTGTTGACTCGGCAGTTGGTTATGAGTTTCTACACATCTCTTCCGTCTTGGGTATTGCATGAGTTGGGACAAGACTTATATGTGTCATGAGATGTGTTGTGGGCATCGAATTCGTAGAATTTCGTCTATTGGCAGCAGAGAATGATATTATGGTCACGTGAAGTATGTAGTGCTTGGTGAAAATTCGGCAAGTGTGTGCAATTATGTATTGGTATAGTATGTAGTGACTGATACGGTGTTCGTATGCTGAAAGTGGGCCTAGCAAAAAATTCCAGATGTTGGAATTTGGCTCTAAGGCTAATTTGACTAAACAAAAGAGGAATCTTCAAATTTGCTCGAGCGAATATGCTCAACTGAGTTGTGGTAGCATGGGTAGGTACACGAAGTGTTAAAAAGCGATTCCAGACAACTCCAGCATAGTTCTTAGCATGTTCGAGGACAAATGTACGTTTAAGTAGGAGAGAATGTAACGACATGACTGGTTGTTTTGAGCTCTAGCATGTTGTTCGGTGGTTTGATGCCATGAGCAGCTTCACTTAAGGTATTATGACTTGTACGCGTGGTTGAAATTGAAATTCGGGAAGTTCGGAGTTGAATAGGAAAGAAAGTTCTCATTTTGAAAGCTTTAAGTTGGATGAATTGACTAAGGTTGGATTCTTGAGTAAACGACCTCAAAATCAGGATTTGAAGGTTCCAACAGGTTCGTATGACGATTTCGGACTTGGGCGTACATTCGGATCGGGTTTTAGATGACCCGGGAGCGTTTCGGCGCCTATTGTGGAAGTTAGTATTTTGGAAGAAATTTATAAAATTGAATTGAAGTGCATCTCAATGATATCAATGTCTGTTTGGGATTCCGAGTTTGGGAATAGCTCTGTATGGTGATTCTGGTATTGGGAGCGCGTCCGGATATGAATTTGGAGGTTCGTAGGTCATTTCGGGGTCATTTGGCGAAAGTTAGAAATTTGAAGGTTTTTGAGAAGTTTGATCGGAAGTGAACATTTTGATATCGGGGTGGGAATCTGATTCCGGAAGTTGGAATAGGTCTGTAATGCCGAATATGACTTGTGTGCAAAATTTGAGGTCAATTGGACGTGATTTGGTAGTCTTCGGCATCTAATATAGAAGTTTGAAGTTCTAAAGTTAGTTAAACTTGAATTGGAGTGCAATTCATGATTTTAGCGTTATTCGATGTGATTTGAAGGCTCGACTAAGCTCGTAATGTATTTTGGGATGTGTTTGTATAACTGGTTGAGATCCCGAGGGCCTCTGGTGGAATTCGGATGGTAAACGGATCGAGTTTGGACTTGGAAGAAGGGCTGAAGCAGATGCCTTCTGTGTAACCGCACCTGCGAGGTTTGGGCCGCAGAAGTGGCTAAGAAGGGCAGAGATACTATTTTGGTGGGGACGTGCTGAGACCGCAGATGCGGTCATCTCTCCATAGAAGCGAGACCTCACCTGCGGAAGGAAAGGCGCAGAAGTGGAGCGGGCTGTAGGGGGCATCTCCGCATAAGCGGATCATTTGCTGCACCTGCGGAACCGCAGAAGCGATCAAGTGACCGCAGGTGTAAGGATCGCTGGGCAAAAGAGGATTTTTTATAAAGGGGGGTTTGGCCCATTTTCTTCAATTCTCTCTTGGTTGGGCGATTTTTGGAGAGCTTCAAATTGGGGCTTTCATCATCTATGCCAAGTTAAGTTATTCCCATCCATTTTGAGATAAATACATGGTTTTATATAGATTCAAGCTTGAAAATTTGTAGAAAGTGAGCTTTTGGTAGAAAACCTAGATTTTTGGTATATTTGGATTTTGACCCTGAAATTGGACATGAAATTTGGGATAAATTATATATTTGAGTTCGTAGTTTATGGGTGAAGTTTATTTTCGAAAATTTCCGGAATCTGGGCACGTGCGCGCGGGGGTGAATTTTAGGAATCTTACATTTAGGTTTGGATAATCACCTTAATAGTTGGAATATGAACTTTTGAACATGTATTGATTAGTTTATACACTATTTGATTAGTTTTGGATTTGTTCGGCACCAAATTGAGGGCTTGAGCATAATCTTGGACCAGAAAGTGGGCTTTGAAGCGAGGTAAGTCTCCTTTCTAACCTTGTAAGAGGGAATTAACCCATAGGTGAACTAAATTAATATGTGCTTATATTTGTGGAGGCTACGTACGCACGAGGTGATAAAAGTTCATACGTAGCTACTAGCTATGCCTATGTCCTAGTAGTTTTAGGTTTACATCATGCCTTGTTGATATGGTTATTTGATTTGTGGTTATTGTTTGCCTCGAGAAGAAGCGATATTGAGTTGCTTATTAATTTTCTTGAAAAGAGTTGAAATTGAGGGATTTGAGAATTTAAAAGTTTTCATTTAAACTTCGTAATTTCGAAAAGAATTAAGGAATATTATAATAACTTAAGAAATTATGTGTAACCATGTCGCAATTATATTCCACGAGCGGGGTAAATTTTCACTACTCTCATGGGAGCGGGTCGTTCGCCTCAGCAGGTTAATAGATGCATCTATGGTTCGTGTCGTTCGACCCTCGGCAGTGCACAGTTTATATTTGTATGTTGGTTCGTGTCGTTCGACCATCGGCAGTGCAGAGTATATATTTATATATTGGATCGAGCCGTACGACCTCGACATGATTTGCACATGACTGTATTGATTGCTTTGGAAATTTATAATAATTGATACTGCTTCATTGGTCTGGGATATACTTTGATATAAGATGAAAATGAATTTGGAAATCTCTTATTTACAAAGGAATTGTTTACTTGCTTCATGTTATTGAGTTTACAGTCGTTTTATAAAATTTATGATTTATTTATAACATCGGTATATTATTGTTGGCCATAGTAAGTGTTGGAGTCGACCTCTCGTCACTACTTCTTCGAGGTTAGATTGGATACATATTGGGTACGCGTTGTTTTCGTACTCATACTACACTTGCTGTACATTTTGTTGTACAGACACATATACATTTACTGGCCTTGTGGGCGGAACGGTGTGGTTGATAACGGGACTTAGGTGAGCTGCATCTTATGTTACGATCCGCAACCAGCAGAGTCTCCTTCAGAATATTATATATTTCTCTCCTATCCAATGTTGTATTACAGACAGATGATGTATTTTATTTTACTCTTCCTAGTTGATGCTCATGCACTTGTAACACCAGATTTTGGGGTGAGTATGGGTTGTTCAGTATTGGAAATTATTGCAAACATTATTATTTACTCTGTAATTTATTTCTTATTATTTAATTGAAGCAAAATTTATGATTTCAAAGTACTAAAATGAGAACCAAATTAATTAATTATTGTTGGCTTGCCTGACAGCGGTGTCCGGTGTCATCACGACCTTTAATGGATTTTGGGTCGTAATATATACCGAACATGAAGACATATTTCTGAGCACAATACCTTTATTTGCTTTCTTTACTTACCACAGACTTGGTAAGAGTTGCTTCACTAAGATTGGTTCCGTGTTGTAATAACAATGTTTAATTTCATGCTTTATTACATTTCGTCGTTTCAGCAAAAAAAAAAAGTATGAAAAAAAAAATATCTAGTAAGTCAACAGTTGCAAATATTCCTAGTTAGGACTCATTTTTGTGACAGTAGACACCCCTGACCCTCCTCCTTTTACAGGAATAATGTGTTCCTCCTCTTATTGTCCTTAGGAATCAAATATTTAGGGTCACATTGTTAAGCAATAATGCCCAAACAAATGTTTTTACGCTAGGATTTTGTATACAAGCATTTGCTTTTTTCAGAAATATGGCCTTCCATTTTTTTTTAAAACTTTTTTTTTCAGAGAAAAGCTCTTCCTTTACTAAAGTGTGTTTGACATGACATAACTCATTCCTATGATATACATATATCTTTTCGAAAATATTTTTTTTGAAAAAATGAAATGGGACACACACACATATAAAGATTAGAGAGTGTTAATATGAAACTTTTTAGTACTAAAGATTATATTAATATTTTAATATTAGTTGAATAAGTACTCTGAAATTAAACGCTAAAATAACGAGCAAAATAATTTTCGCCCATAAGTAAGGAAAGTTATTTCTCCCATTTGATGAATAAACTGATTTGAACTACTACAAGTAGTTTACTTAGACCATTTTTGACTTGGTACATTCTTTAAAAAATAATAAATAATATGATAACTTAATTATATTACCGCTATTTATTGTATGTTGAAAAATGAACTAAAATAATTAGTATCCGCTCACTTTTATTTGCCCATTATACTAAAAATATATATTCATTTTTATTTGTCCACTATACTATATTAAGAGAAAGACAATTTTTTTTTTCTATTTTACCCTTATTATTAACTACTTATTCCCCAAATCATTTCCCAAAACTTTTTGAAATGCTATCATTATTATGGGTAAAATTGTAAAATATATGCTTCATGTGCAAAGTAAAAAATGGACATTTAAAATGAATGGAGGGAGTACTTAATAAGAAGGATAAAATATGTATAAAATGGTAAATTATTCATTTCTAGACAAGTAAAAGTAGACATTTATTTTTAGTATAAACAAATTGTCTTGCTATTAGTGCTTCATTCATCTTCTTTAGCCGAGGGTCATTCGGAAACAGTCTCCCTACCCTTCTAAGATAGAGGTAAAGCTGCGTACATCCTAGCCTCTTCATACCGCACTTGGTGGGATTATACTGAGTTGTTGTTGTTAATTTTGTTGCTGTAGTAGTAATAGTAAGTATATACTTCCTGTTTTTTCGCAAAACTTCTTCCGCAAAAGTTTAAAATATTCCCTTTCTCTAAATTCTTAAAAAGATTAATCCCAAATGTTATTTTTCTGATATAATTATTCCTCGTTCAAGAATTCTCCAACATGTAATATTGACATTGACTGTTGGGATTACGTGAAGACGGTTGGGCTGTTGGTGTTAGCCCTTTTGTATTTGGGCCTGGCCCAGTTTTTTTATTTATTTATGAGTATGTTAGTTAAGAAGCCCAATGTATATATAGGAAGATAGGCTGAAGTTTCGGGACTTTTGGCAATTTGTTCACTTTACAGAGATATGAAATACTTTCTCTCCAATTTTCTCTCTTCTTTCAAGCCCTAGGTACAATTTTTGTCAATCTCTCTTTCAATTTTTGTATGTTGACATGGTATCAAAGCGGGGAATCCGATGAATTCTCGTCATTCTCTATCTAGCGATGTTACCCTCATTTGGTTTCGTTGAGTTTTTCGTCTTCGTCGGAGATTTCTGATTTCGCCGAAAATTCACGATTTCTGTCGGAATTTTTAGAAGTTTTTGTGTGGATTTCTTCTCCTCTGCTGCCCGAGTTTTGTTTTCGAGAATAAAGCTTTGGTGTTCACTCATTTTCGTCGTCTCAATTTCATCGGAGCTAAAGTCGATTGTGTCTCAATTTCACCGGAGCTAAAGTTGATTTTTGTTGAATTTTATTATCAAGGCCTTTGCTTCTTCAGGCTGCGAAGAAGTCTGGTATATCGTTCTCTGTCTAACATGTTGCATGCGTAGTTGTGTGTGTTGCTGTACTGTTGACGGTTTAGACTCTTTCATTTTTTTGATCAATTTACTTGCTACAATGGTTAATTTTATTCCTGAAACATCTTCGTCCACTACGTATACTCCTGAGCCTTCTAGCCCGTTGTTTCTTCTTCCTTCTAATGTCCCTGGCATTTCCCTTGTTCCTGTGCCATTCTCGGGGACTGGTTTTGGAAGATGGAGACGTAGTATGATTGTGTCGTTATCTGCAAGAAATAAAATAGGGTTCATAGATGGGTCTTGTGCTAAACCTGCTGAGAATTCTCCTCAATATAGGCAGTGGGATAGGTGCAATAATATGGTCATATCATGGTTAACTAGCTCGTTATCACCGGATATAGCTGAGAGTGTGCAGTATTTCGAGACTGCTGAAAGTATCTGGTTGCAATTGAATAATAGATATGGGAGTGTTAATAGAACCAAAGTTTTTGAAATAAAGAGAGAACTTGCTTCTACTTTCCAAGGGACTCTCGATATTGCTTCATATTTCAACAAACTTAAAAAACTATGGGATGAATTGGGGAATATGAGCAGTAGACATGCAAATTCTTGTGTTTGCGCTACTAAGGTGGGTCTCCAAAAGGAGAAGGAAGAGGATAAGGTCGATCAATTTCTCATGGGTCTCAATGAGGTCTACATAAGGGTTAGAAGCAACATTTTGATGATGCGGAGATGGAAAACAAAGACAAGTTATCCCCAACACTCAGTTCAACTCAAAATCAGCTTCTTTTAATGCAAATTTCAATACCAAGCCTTCCCCTCAATTTTCTCCTCAAAAATAGTATACACAAAGAGTCAATTTTGATCTTGCAAGTATTGTAAAAAATCTGGTCACACAATTGAAAAATATTACATATTACATGGGTTTCCTCCAAATTTCAAATTTACAAAGGGGCAGACTAAAAGATTTGGTATTGATGCAAGTGTTGAGGCACAGTCTTCTGGTATCTCTAAATCTCCTTTATCATATTCTTCATCTGGGCAACTCTTTGATTCCTGGCTTGATAAAGGAGCAGTACTCTCAGTTGATGAACCTGCTCCAATAGTCTACACTGGGTGAATCTAGTTCTCAGCCAATTCTCATAGGTTCTGTCAATTTTGTTGGTATTAATTCTTCTTCTCCTGTGTGTTTGAATGGTAGTTCTGTTGTGCGCATGTTAACTAGTGTAGTTGGAAGGGTTTGGATAGTGGATTCTGGAGAAACTGACCATATGACTTCAAACAAAAATCTTCTCTTTAACATCACACCTCTTCATGTCCCTTATCTAGTTTCTTTGCCTAATGGTTACAAAGTTAAAGTTACCTGCACAGGCTTTTTGACATTGTTGCCATCTTTTACCCTTCATCATGTCTTGTACATTCATACTTCCCATTATAATTTGATTTCTGTGAGCAAATTGATTATTCAGTTCAATTGTAATGTACAGTTCACTTCCCTTTCATGCATACTTCTACAGGCCCATTCAATGAAGAAGCTTTTGGAGCTTGGTAGAATGGACCAAGGACTATACAAGCTCTACCTTTATCATTTGCTCCTTCTAAACTCTCTAATTCTGTTGTTCCTGATATTAGTAATTCTATTTCTGTTTCTAATAATATGGTACAAAATGCTGATTTTTCATTGCATGCAAATTAGCCAGTTATGAATTCAAATTCTGTTACTCCTTTATCATCTTGTACTGTTTAACAAATTGTGAATAAAAATGATGTTCTTTGGCATCATAGATTAGGACATGTTCCTTTTGTGAAAATAAAAAATATACCTTGTATTTCTAATGACCTATCAGCTAAACAATCTTTTACATGTCCTATTTGTCCATTGGCTAGACAACCTAGGTTACCATTCCCAGATAGTTCTTCTCAGTCTACCTCATTGTTTCAACTTATTCATGTTGATACTTGGGGACCTTACCACACTCAAACATATTCTGGTGCTAAGTACTTTATTACCATAGTTGATGACTATAGCCGAGCAACATGATCACATTTGTTGCACTCTAAAAGCTATGTATTTTCTGTGCTTAAAGCATTTATAATCATGGTGAAAACTCAATTTTAACTTTCTGTCCAAAAGATTAGAAGTGATAATACTTTAGAGCTTGGATCTTCTACACTAGCCACTCAATTTTTCTCTGATAATGGGATAATCCATCAAACCACTTGTCCACATACACCACAATAGAATAGTGTGGTTGAGAGAAAACATAGACACCTACTTGAAGCTTCAAGAGCTCTTTTGTTTCAATCCAATCTTCCTATAAAATTTTGGGGAGATTGTGTGTTGACAGCAACTTACCTTATTAATAGATTTCCATCTTCAGTTTTATCCAAAAGAACCCCTTTTGAATTACTATATGGTCATCCTCCTTCTTACTCTCATTTAAGGACTTTTGGTTGTCTATGTTATGCTACAGTCCCCGAGTGTCACAGGGATAAGTTTCACCCTAGAGCTTTTCCTTGTGTGTTTATTGGGTATCCTTTTGCTAAAAAGGGGTACAAGTTATACAATTTGCAAACTAAGTCTATTTTGTTTTCAAGAGATGTTGTGTTTCATGAATCTGTGTTTCCTTATAAGATTCCCTCTTCTGCTCCTACTCCTTCTTCTCCTTTTCCTTCTCTCCCTTTGTTCTATGATACTTCTCCCTCTGTTCCTATCCCTCCTTCTGCTACCTCCTCATCTTCTGATGACTTTGTACCCTCTTCTTCATCACCTAATAATATCTTACCCCCTCCTTCTAAATTTAGGAAAAGCACCAGATCCCATCATCTTCCTTCCCATCTGACTGACAATGTTGTTAACCTTCCTCCTTCTATTTCTTGCTCCACCACTACCTCTACTTCCACTACACAACCTGTTCCAGTAGAGCCATATTCATACACTCAGACTCAGGCTGCTGCCATTCCTGTTTGGCAAGAGGCAATGAGACAGGAATTTGCAGCTTTAGAGCCAACTCAAACTTGGAAAATTATTGAGCTTCCTATTGGTAAGAAGCCCATAGGCAGTAAGTGGGTTTATAAAATAAAATATAAAGCTGATGGTAGTATGGAAAGATATAAGGCACGATTAGTGGTTCGAGGTGACACTCAAGTAGAGGGTGTTGATTTTAATCAAACTTTTTCTCCTGTGGTTAAAATGTGTACTGTCAGATGTTTGGTTGCTATTGCAGTTAAAAGACAATGGCCTTTGTTTCAGTTAGATGTTAATAACGCTTTTTTACATGGGGACTTAGATGAGGAAGTTTATATGAAGCTTCCCCAGGCCCTTTCTATTGATTCCTCCTCCTCTGGATCTGCTACTTTAGTCTGCAAGCTGCAAAAATCTTTTTATAGGCTAAGACAGGCTTCTCGACAGTGGTATGTAAAGTTGTCTCAAGCCCTTTGTTCCAGGGGCTACTCTCACTCTTTAAATGACTATTCTTTGTTTGTTAAGCGAACTGAGTCTTCTTCTGTTTTTCTAGCAATTTATGTTGATGACATTGTATTAACTGGGGATGATTTGTCTGAAATTTCTGCTCTTAAGAGTTTTCTTGATGTTCAGTTTAAGATCAAAGACTTAGGTTTGCTTAACTATTTTTTGGGTATTGAATTTTTCTATCACAAGTCTGGGGTCCTTTTGCATCAAAAGAAGTTCATTTCTGATTTGCTCCTTGAGTTTAATTGTCTTGATGCTTCTGAAGTGGTTAGTCCTTTAGACATTGCTCACAAGTTGCATTCTGATGTTGGTGAGCTATTGCCTAAGCCTGAATCTTATAGGAGTTTGGTTGGAAACCTCAATTTTTTGACTCATACTCAGCCAGATTTATGTTTTGTTGTCCAGCATTTGAGCCAGTTTTTAAAGACTCCTCGGGTCCCTTATATGGCTGTTGCTTTGCATGTTTTGAGATACTTAAAGGGGACTTCTGATTTTGGGGTGATTCTCAGTAATTCTCTGATTTCTCTATGCTTGCTAGTTGTGATAGTGATTGGGATGCTTGTCATGAATCTAGACGTTCTGTCACTGGTTTCTGCATTCATTTGGGTGGTAGTCTCCTTAGTTGGAAATCTAAAAAGCAGAATATAGTCTCTTTGTCTTTAGCTGAAGCAGGATATAGGGCTATGAGTAAAGTGATGGTTGTACTAGCCTGGTTGATTCAGTTATTATTTGATTTGGGTATTTCTATTGATGCTTCAATCCTTGTTTTGTGCGATAGCCAGGATGCTATTCACATTGCCAAGAATCCGGCGTTTCATGAGCGCACTAAACACATCAAAGTCGATTGTCATTTTATTCGCACCAAATTAGTTGATGGCCTCATCTCTTTATCTCATGTTCCTACTTATTCTCAAATGGCTGACATTTTTACTAAGCCTTTGACAGGTTTGCAACATCGCACTTTGTCTGGGAAGTTGGGTGTGTGCCTACCCTCCAATTTGAGGGGGGTGTTGGGATTACATGAAGATGTTTGGGCTATTGGTGTTAGCCCTTTTGTATTTGGCCCTGGCCCAGTTTTTTTTATTTATGAGTAGGTTAGTTAAGAAGCCCAATGTATATATAGGAAGATAGACTGAAGTTTCTGGACTTTTGGCATTTTGTTCACTTTACACAGATATGAAATACTTTCTCTCCAATTTTATCTCTTCTTTCAAGCCCTAGGTACAATTTTTGTCAAGAGATTTTTCTTTCCTATACCATATATGAAACCTTATTACCAAAAATGTGCATAGTTTCTAATTTACCTGCCCTGTCCACATTTTTTCTACAGTTATTATACCAATCATTAAATACTAATTAATAGTAGCTGAATATTCCTAATTTGTCGAGCTAAAATTGAGGAACAGAGTATTCTAAAATGATTTGGCATAAATCAGATCAAATCATATTCTTCCATATATTCCTATTTAGGCGCGCTACAATTATGGAAGTAAATATTCTTCCAGATATTTTCCACCATTGATAGCCATTAAAAACCTTGAAGGCTTTGAATTCAAATTTGGATTTTCAAAAATCATTATTTGTTTGGATTGAGTGTTGTTAAAATAATCGGGAATATGGTTTGGAGTTTATATCTCAATTTTGAGGGGTTTTGGTGAAGATTAGACTTGGTTTTGACAGGATTTCAGATTAAAACTCGAAGAAGAAGAAGAAGAAGAAGAAGACATATTGCAGAAATTGTAGATTATTTGTATTCTGATTGTAGATGCTTTATTTTCTATTTTCACAAATAAAAAACGGCTAAAACTCCTACAAATCTTCTGAAAAAATGTAATTATATCAAAAATCACAATTATGCTACAATTGGATGGGAATTGGGATATAAAAATTCAATGTACCCAGTTTGTAGATATTTTATAGATAAATTGTAGATTATTTGTATTCTGATTGTAGATGCTTTGTTTTCTGTTTTCACAAATAAAAACAACTAAAACTTCTACAAATCTTCTGTAAAAAACGTAATTACGTCGAAAATGCCAATTATGCTACAATCGAATGAGAATTGGGATATTAAAATTCAATGTACCCAGTTTGTAGATATTTTGTAGA
Organism: Nicotiana sylvestris; assembly: GCF_000393655.2. Classification (NCBI taxonomy): domain Eukaryota; kingdom Viridiplantae; phylum Streptophyta; class Magnoliopsida; order Solanales; family Solanaceae; genus Nicotiana; species Nicotiana sylvestris. The sequence goes on along the minus strand of NC_091066.1, from coordinate 16,093,088 downwards.
TAAATTATAGATTATTTGTATTTTGATTGTAGATGCATTATTTTCTGTTTTCACAAATCCAAAACGACTAAAACTCCTACAAAATCTTCTGCAAAAAATGCAATTATGTCGAAAATATCAATTAAGCTACAATTGAATGGGAATTAGGATATTAAAATTCAATGTACCCAGGTTGTAGATATTTTGTAAATTATTTATATTCTGATTGTAGATGCTTTGTTTTCTGTTTTCACAAATCAAAAACGACTAAAACATCTACAAATCTTCTGCAAAAAACAGTCTACAATTTTTCTACAATTGCTGCAATTCTTCTTCTTCTTCTTCGAGTTTCAATCCGAAATTCAGCCAAAATCAAGTCTAAATCTTCACCAAAACCCCTCAAAATTGAGATATAAACTCCAAAACATATTCCTAATTATTTACAACAACACCCAATCAAAACAAATAATGATTTTTGAAAACCCAAATTTGAATTCAAAGCTTCAAAGCTTTTTAATGGCTGTCAATGGTGGAATTGCTACTCTCTTGTCTCTTTGAAGGTTTGTTCTTCTTCATTGAGAAAATTTGAAGCTGAAGGTAAATGTGTGTATGAACTTTGAAGATTTGACTTCAATTTTGATGAACTTTGTTGTTCTTTATTGATGAACTTCAACTGGAGTAAAATGGGGAACCAACTTTATTGAAGGGTTTCTTCAATTTTCTGTGAATTTAGAGGGAGAATTTGGTTTCAGAAGATGGAAAATGGTGAAAGAACGCGGGTATGGGTAAAACGTGGGTGGGACTGAGGGGTTAGGAGAGAGAAACGTGCATATTCCTTTAATTAAGGAGTAAAAAATGTACAATTAATTATACCTTTAATTAATTATGGTATAGAATTGATAATTTGGTATACTAAGTGTAATTAAGTCAAACCTTAAATATTGAGGGTAATAAGGTTTCTATGTGACATAGAAATGTAAAAATTCCTTTTGTCAATCTCTCTTTCAATTTTTGTATGTTGACATTGACTACGACCGTTCAGCTTCCTCTTTTTGTAACCGACGATTTAATCAGGTGCATTAAATTAATTAGATTATGAAATGAAGCCGAATTAATCATTGTATTTTTGACCTTCTGGTGGGATGAAGCTATACTTTGGAAGTTTAACTCTATGTATTTGTGAAGCAGGAAAATATTTACTCAAACAGGTTGCATAACATAAATTTTGTGATATACATTATTTGACATACATTGATAGTGATTAAAAAAATTACATTATTAATAGTTATAACTTACGTTCATTTGAAAATCATTGATCATACCATGATAATGTTTGTGAAGCGTTGTGTCCAACAATACATATTTCTCAATTTATTAATGATTATAATAAGTACAGTTCAATGAAATATTTATTTCTCGTTATTTTTTTAGTACAGTTGCAGAATTTTCTTCAAAAGGATTCATATCTAATTTATCTACATAAAAAAATTAATCTGATATATATATTCCAACAAAGAAGTTCAAATGAACCCACTTCCGCCCCTCAAGCTCCACCCCTCCATTCATCATGTTAATTTATTATATTTAAACTAAAATTCCCTCACAAACAAAGCCAATTTGTTTTATTTCTTAAAATAAGAGTAATATTTTGCGACTAGCTAGTGAAATAGTCTGCTCATGGTTTTTTTCTTTTTTCTTTTTGAGGTTCCAGCTATATTTCCAACCCTCTTCCTACCGTGCCTCGTACATAACACTAAAATTCCCCTTTTCAAATAAATAAAAAGATGTTATAGTATGGTCAAGTATCTAATAATTAACTATAAAAAGAAGAAAAAAATATTTAGTAAGTCAGAAGTTGCAAATATTCCTAGTTAGGACACATTTTTGTGACAGTTGACACCGATGACCCTCCTTCTTTTACAGGAATAATGTATTGTGTCCCTCTTATTGTCCTTATGAACCAAATTCATAGGTCACATCATTAAGCAATAATGCCCAAACAAATGTTTACGCTAGGGTTTTACATACAAGCATTTGCTTTTTGAGAAATATGGTTTTGCCTTTTTTTTTTCTTTCTTTCTTTTTTTACTTTTATTGTGAGAGAAAAGCTCTTCCTTTACTTAAGTGTGTTTGACATCACGAAATTCATTTCCTATGGTATATATCTATATATATATATATATATATATATATATATATATATATATATATATATATATATATATATATACACACACACACATGCGCTAAAAATAACAAATTATAGAGTGTCCTAATAAACTTTTTTAGTACTGAAGATTAATATTAATATTTAGATATTAGTCGACCAAATAATATGAAGTTAAACGTTAAAAGAGTAAGAAAAATGATTTTTGCCCGTAAATAAGGAAAGTTATTTCCTCCTTTTGATGGATAATATTTTGATTGGAAAATATTCTCTAGTATCCAAGCACAGAAGTAATCTTTTTAGAAACGCATTATCTTGAAAAATAAATTCTGTCATACCAAACACATGTTTCGCCATTTCCTTTTTAAATTACTACTACCATGTACTATAAATTCTCCTTGTTCCTCTTGTATAGCCACATATAAAGCATCTATTACAGTCCTTCTAAAAACCAACAATCATGGGTCTAAATCCTTTTATTTTTGCCGTCAATATATCCTAGCTTTAATTCGACTCATGATAAGATTAGCCAATACCCTCAAAAGTAGACCCGTGTTCGATATTCATATTGGGGTCCTATTAAATTCAAACTCGTATCTGAAAGTTTCATATTAGTGAAAAGCATTCCTTAACAAAGATAATTTCATATTCAGGATTCGAACCTGAGACCTTTCCCACACTATGAAAGTGTGAGAAAGGGTGGTAGAAGCGAGGGTTAAAAAGACGGTGTCTATTTTCAAGAATCACCAGTTCGGTTTCATACCGGGACGTTCGACTATGGAAGCTATCCATCTTGTTAGGAGGCTGGTGGAATAGTACATGGATAGGAAGAAAGATTTGCACATGGTGTTTATTGGCCTAGAGAAAGCGTACGACAAGGTCCCTCGGGAGGTCCTTTGGAGATGCTTGGAGGCTAGAGGTATTCTTGTAGCGCATATTAGAGTGATTACGGATATGTATGATGGAGCTAAGACTCGGGTGAGGACAGTGGGAGGAGACTCGGAACATTTTTCAGTTGGGATGGGGCCAAGGATATGCGCTCAACCCGTTCTTATTTACTTTGGCGATGGATACACCAACATATCATATTCAAGGGGAGTTGCCATGGTGTATGTTATTCGCTAACGAGATAGTGCTGATTGATGAGATGTGAGGCAGTTTCAACAAAAATTTGGAGGTTTGGCGACAGACCTTAGAGTCTAAGACTTTCAAGTTGAGCAGGACGAAGACGAAGTATCTAGAGTGCAAGTTCAGCGTAGTGTCAAGGGGAGTAGATATAGACGTGAGGCTTGATTCACAAGTCATCTCCAAGAGAGGAAGTTTCATGTATCTCGGGTTAGTTATCTAAGGGGACGGGGAGATTGACGAGGATTTCACACACCGTATAGGGGCGGGTGGATGAAATGGAGGCTAGCATCCGACATTCTCTGTGACAAGAATGTGCCACCAAAACTTAAGGGTCAGTTCTATAAGGCGGCGGTTAGACCGGCTATGCTATATGTGGCAGAATACTGGCTAGTCAAGAACTCTCATATCCAAAAGATGAACACAGCCGAAATAAAGATGTTGCGATGGATGTGCGGGCACACTAGGTTGGACAAGATTAGAAATGCGGTTATTCGGGAGAAAGTCTGTGCGGCCCCTATGGAAGATAAGATACGTGAAGCGAGGCTTAGATGGTTCGGGCATGTGAGAAGGAGAAGCCTAGATGTCCCGGTGAGGAGGTGTGAACGGCCGACGTTGGTAGGTAGGAGAAGAGGTAGAGGGCGGCATAAGAAGTACTGGGAAGAGGTGATCATGCAGGACATGATGCGACTTCAGCTTACCGACGACATGGCCCTTGACAGAAGGGTATGGAGGTCGAAGATTAGGGTAGAAGGGTAATAGGTCGTTATGTCTTTTTCTGATATGTTCCAGGTTTATTAGGGCTAGCTGACTAGTACATTGTCTTCGATTCTTAGAATGTCAGTATTATGGTTGGTTTAGTACTATCTTGCACTTCGGTTTTCTAATACCATGTCGTGTTACTTCTTGTGGCTCTTACTTTTGCTATTGCTATTGCTACTGCTTTCTTTCATTTATTTTTCTCCGGTTCTTACATTGTTGATATCATTTTCCGGCCTTGTTATTGTTATTTACGTGTTTTTATTCTTCCTCTCGAGCCGAGAGTCTTTCGAAAACAGCCTCTCTGTCCTCTAGGGTAGGGGTAAGGTCTGCATACACATTACCCTCCCCAAACTCCACTTATGGGATCCCACTGGGTTGTTGTTCAAACCTGAGACTAAGAATTAAAGAGAGTTTATTACTCTACCACGACCCTTATTGGTATTCCTCAATACATATATACACACATATACCGATTATTTTGTTGTACACTTAATGGGTGTTGTTATATATATTAGCATAAATGTGAGAATCCAAATCCATCCTTGAGTTTGTGGATAGATTTTCTACACTTCAATCTATTACTTAATCCAAGCATCAACTCGGAACCATGCAGGAATCCCATAAACGTGTTCCTTTCTATTCGTGCAGAATTAAAGGGGTTTCTACAAAACCTCACAGTTAATTTCTTATCTTCTTTTTTTTTTTTAAATAAAAAAAAATGAGATCTCCTATTCTTGAAATCTATTACTACTTAATTCTTGCAAAAGTGAATATTGGGATTTAAAAGAGGAGACAAAGCATCGATCAAGGAAAAGAAGTTCTCTTTTAAGTCATTCTTTATTGAAGAATTTATGCAGCAATTAGTGTACGAATTGTATCCTCGTATATATAGTACAGCTGCTAAGCACTCTTGTAGTACCTATCACCTTTATTATTTATGAATGAATTAAATTCCTCTTTGATGCATACCTACTTAAATTCCAACGAAACTCTCAAACTAGCTAGCTAGTCATTATTCGTGGTGACACAAATGTCAGCCATATATTCACTATCTTAAACTTACATATTACATAGAATATAATTAACAATTTCACACGCGCACACACTATATAGATTTAGAAATAGTTGTATGGGTAAAATTGGTTAGCCAAAGACGAATGACGAAGTGACACGTTAAACGGAAGACATGTATGATATGCGTCAGCAAATAGCTAGCACCGAATGCAAGCATGTGACCAGGGCTAGATGAATCCCGAAGAGAGTAGACGACAACAAAGATTTAAAGAATTGACATCGGATAACATTCAATGAGCAACCATTACAAAGAGTATCTGCATTTATAGCCAATCATTACGCAATCATCAATGATGATTTTATTCTCCTTCAAGAAGAGCTTGATTTGAGGATCTTGTCTCCCTAAATAAATCTATAAATACGAGAATTAGCCTCTATTGTAGACAGGAAATATTCTGTACACAAAAGCTATATTCTGCTCTCAAATAAAACTATTTGCTTTCTTTTGTTCTTAATATTGTTCAAACTACTACTTCCGGAGAAGCTCATCGCATCAGCATGTTTGTATTTCTTTAAGTTATTTTTACATTCTTGATTTCATTCTCGTTTTATTCTATATTTTTAGATCAAACTAATTCACGTGTCTATAAATTCAATTATACTATTTTACGGGTAAACAGTAGTGTTATCAGAGTGTGAATAAAGGAAAAAGAAAAGCCATTGTCATTTCTAGTCCACAAACGAAGAAGAGCATGACAAAGATTGAAATAGTATAAGATCTTTTTTATGTTGAACCTAATTCTAAAGTGGAGGTTAGTTAGTTTAAGCTGCCAGATAAGTGTTGATTGAATGAGAAAAAAATTATTAGTAGGAATATGGACGAGGTCTTGCTCAGTAAAGAGAGTTGTAGAATTGTTAAACAAAATCTATATATGTATGCGCGCAACTAAGTTTGCATTGAATAAGTCAAGTAAAGCAAGGGCTTTAGGCATGTCGATTAGTTTTTGCATATTTGCAAAGAGACTATTTTGACATCCCAAACCTAAACGCATAGATCGTTGATACTTTATATTTCAATGCCACACAAGAGGGGAGGAGGTTTGTGTGGTGTCCAATTTTCACGTGCACAGATTATAGAAAGACATGATTCTTTCATGTGTTTTTTATACTACTATTGCAAAAATAATAAATGCAAAAAGTTAAGAACACAAGTATTTTTACGAGGAAAATACCCGACTCAAAAGGTGAAAAAATCACGACTTACTACTCAAGAGAATTTTTCCCAACACTTCACTAAATCACTAAGCCAAAACAGTATTTACAAAAACTCTTTGTAAACCTAAGAATTACCTCTAATCCTGTTGTGGCAACTACCCTCTAACTGTTGCGACAACTTCAAGTTCACTCTAACTTGAATACTCAGAGTACCTAATACAATTGTTTCTAGATAAGCTGAAAGGTACAAATTGAAAACACTTACTACAATTGAACTAGAATAAAAGACAGACACTCAGAACTGGTTCTTCTATTTGGTTCATGTAGCTTCAGGTTCGCACACTTGAATAACACAAGAATTGTTTGTAAAATGTCTTGCTATTTTGCTCTCAACTCGCGTTTAACTTCATCTTTGTGTGTGCCTGTAAAGTGAGAACATCATGAAATATATAGAGTTAGTAGAATATGAAATAACTAGAGTTCTAATGATAAACTCTTTCTTGGTGGAAGAGTTCTAGTTAACTTCAACTTCTAACTCCTTTCTTATCTTGGATAGTGTTATCTTTGATTAAGGAGTCCTTCTCCCTATAAATTATGCAATCTTTTCGATCAGGAGACATCAGATATAATAAGTTAAGCTTATCTCCCTCACGTGCATCCCTTATTCTTGAATCTGCCCGTGTATGTGCACACTGTAGATGACCTGGTTCATGCTTGAGTTCCTTTGTTAATCATCAAATTAAACAAACTTTACTTGGGCCAATAAATTTTCCTTTTTGATGATAACAAACTCTGTGCTTTTCATAAGCGTAGGCCCTGTTTCAACTCAGCTCAACATTAACATAAAGTTAGAATACTTTTTATTTTTAAAGTCACTAATCATCAAGAACCAGGTTCATTAGGTTATAAACATCACAATCCAAAGTAAAAACACAACCTAATTCCCCCTTTTGGAATCGTCGAAAAATTGCATAATTATATTAGATAACCAGATTTTAAAAGAAATTACCCATGGACACTGGGCTACTTCAAATGCAATCATGGAATCAGCATCATCCATCAGTCTAAGGATATTAAACATCTAGGAAATATCAACAAACAATTAGAGCAAAAGCAATGAATTTCATTGATTGATAAGATCCTACCACAAAGCATAAGAAAAAATAAAAATACTGGATCATGAAGCAAAAGAAACAAAAAATTCCTATCCGGGTCATTGGTTGGTCTAACTAGGCTAGGAGGCTTGAGGCTGGGAAGGACGAGGTTCTTGGTTCTTGGCTTGAAGCAGTTTCAGCATATCCTAAAGAATGCCATCATTCTTCTCCTTCTCCTTTGCCAGCTCAGATCTAAGAGAATCTCTCTCAGTCTCCACTTCTACCAACCTCTTCTTCAGCCTTTCAATTTCAACATCCTTAGCCTCACTTTCTTGCACCAAAGCTCGCACTTTGATATTCACATATACCTTTTTGGATGAACCAGGTTCTTTGGGAGTGGTTTGGACTTCATAGTCACAAGCAGTTAGAGTGTTTGCCCCAAAATGATACTTGTTTGTACCAACTTCCCATTTCTTGATGGGATCCTTGAAGTGTGCAAGTACAGCTGTGAGAAAACCATAAGGTATGACGTGAGTTTTGGCATCACTCAAAACCCTATCAAGAATTTGGATGATAAATCCAGGCCAATTGATTTGTCTCCCACTGTCCAAATATTCCATAAGGACTAGGTCCATGAATGTGGTAGTGTGCCTCTTTTCCTGCCTAGGCAGCACAACTTTGTTCACAAATTCGAACAGCATTTTGTGGGGTGGCTTCATATCACTTTTGTAAATAGCCTTGTGCTCAAGCTCCTCTTCATTGTCACCAAACTTCCTAGTAATGGCAAGGGTAGTAGGGAGATTCTCTAGACTTGGCTATTTGAGCTTCTTCTAATCATTGTACCCTTCAGCAAGTACACTTAATATCTCTCCCAGTTCTTTATCATCAAAACTCACTGTCACCCATTTTACCACACTGGTGACCCTACCATCTTTGATATTACAATTTGCCATGAACTCCACAATCTCAGTTCTGGCCAGCTTTCCATCCATCTGAATTGCCATATCTTTCTAACCTTGCAACTGTAACTTCTCCAGCATCATCAACATACCTTCCTCCTCCAAGTCCCTGAGGAGTCTACTTTTCAAGTAGGTTCTCTTCCCAAACTTAACCATCTTGTCCTTCTCATAATCAGATTTTTCTTCTTCTCTATTCCATTCTTCTTCCTCCACTATTTTCACTTTTCTTGATTTCAATACAGACCTGCCAAAGTAGATGGCTCCGCAGACTTTATTTTTGAAATAGACTTCTTTGTGGAAGTCTTGACTTTCTTTGCCTTTGGAGTCACAACCTTCATTTCTTTTGTCTCCTCTTCATCCTGAAGGACCAGGTCCATCTCGTCAATTTCAATTGCTTTAATCAACTACCTTAACAGGGTCAAGCATCTTCTTCTTTCCCTTAGCAACAGCTTTCTTCTTACTTTGTTTTAAGGCCTTTTCTAGTTCAACCTCACTTTGCTTATTCTGACTCCTTGTAGATCTTACTCTTGTAGGAGGAGTTTCAACAGGGATAAATGAAGCAGCCTTTCTTTTCTTATTTGTCGTAGCAGTACTAGGGACTTTGACACCTAAACTCTTTTTCCTTTTAGGATTGTAACTGTCAGATACCTTTCTCAGAAGGTCTACGAGGGTTTCTTGCTTAGATGGAACAGGTTCTTGAACGTCCTTCCCTAATCGAACCAACCCCTCAGCAGCTTCTCCAGACTCATTTCCCTCTGTTTCTCTCACACTCTCTTCTTCTCCAGCAGATTCCTTACTCCACACTACCATAACACTTAATTCTTTAGTTAACCAACAGGAGTGGGTGAAGATTCAGCCACTCCTTTTCCCATTCTCCTCGCAGCACTTCGAGCACCCTCACTCTCCTTTTATTTTCTCTTTTTATTTTTACCACCAATTTTCCCAGACTCAGTTGTTTCAACACCAGCCACAGTTCCTATCAGAACAAACCTAGTTTCCGAATTTGTAGCAACCTCAGAGATAGTTTTAGGAGTAACTTTAGGGCCACATGTTACATGCTCTGTCTTAGAAGAAACAATTTCTTCTCCCTCAGTAGCAGACTTGAATGATTCATCAGATTTCTGGGGTTCTTCTTCCCGACTCGCTTTCAATTTTTCATTTATTTTCTTTATTTGCTCTTCACCAATGACAACCTTACGAGCCATCATCTTTACCCTTCCTTTCTTAGAGATAGGTGTGGTTGAAGGTGTAATAGATGGTGTGGGTATGATTTCCTTGGGTGGTGATAAGGGATTCTCAGAGGAGTTGACCATTTATGTGCTTGGGTATGAGAGAAGATGGGCTTTAGTGTGCTTGAAAGATAAGAGAAGATAGAGAGAATTTTGATGGCTTGAGAATTAGAAGTGAAGAAACACTAAGTCCTAATCAATTTAAGAAGGGAGTGTTTAATTGGGTAACGACAACCTTTTCAAAAGTCGAATCAAACTGGAATTCAGTTTGAAAATACATTGAAGAGTGTCCCTAGAATCTAGGCACTTAATGCATTTTTGGACTCTGTTGGAACAAAACTGGTTCATAACGGATAAGTTCACAAAGATTTTAGGATTAAATGGGACTCTCCTCTTAATCATGATCCAAATATAATTATTCCAAAATATGTAGAGGGGAGAATACGTACCAAGTAATCTTGATGAACCAGGTTCTTCACTGAGAAATCTCTTGTGTAAGTCTGAATTTTCCAAGAAAATAGAGATAATATCATTAGAGATTTGTGAGTCCTTTTAGAATATGGCACAAAAGTATACTAATGAAAGTATGAGACTGAGCAAAATCTAATATAATTATGTATAAAAATTTACAATTTTTCTAACCAATTTTTTGAGTTAGAACTGGTTCCTTTTAGTTGATCTTAATTATCCTTAATTCTAACCCGTTCCTTTCAAAGTGATCTCTACTTAGAGCTTTTGTGAAGATGTTATCTATTTGCTTGTCAGTAGCACAAAATTCCATAGTGATCAAACCCTTCTCATAGTTGTCCCTCAAGAAATGATGCCTAACATCTATGTGCTTAGTTCTATTGTGATGAACCGGGTTCTTGGTCATACAAATTGCACTAGTGTTATCACAAAATATAGGGATACAACCTACATCAATTTCAAAATCTATTAATTGATGTTTGATCCACAACAATTGAGCACAACATCAGGGAGCAGCAACATACTCAGCTTCAGCAGTAGATAAGGCCATAATATTTTTTTGGTGGCCCAAGACACAAGACATGAGCCAAGAAAGTGTGCCATACCTAAGGTGTTTTTTCTATCCACAAAAACCTGCATAATCAACATCAACGTATCCCACTAAGTTGAAATTACTACCTTTTGGATACCATAGACAAAGGTGAGTGGTGTCTTTTAGGTATCTCAAGATCCTCTTGATAGCAGCCAAGTGAGACTCCTTTGGATTTGGTTGAAATCTAGCACAACGGCCTACACTGAAAACAATGTCAGGTCTGCTAGCAGTGAGATATAACAAAGAACCAATCATTCCCCTCCACAACTTCTGATCAACAGGTTCATCTACATCCAATTTTGTGGGTGTTGTTATAGGAGTGTTAATTTCTTTGGAATCTTCCATTTAAACCCTTTTAAGCAACTCTTTCATATACTTCTGCTTATGGATCATAGTTCCATTTAAGTTTTGTTTAATTTGTAAGCCTAAAAAGAAATTAAGCTCACCTATCATATTCATTTCAAATTCACTCCCCATTAGTTTCACAAATTTTTTAGTTAACTTATCAGTAGTTGCTCCAAAGATTATATCATCAATATATATCTGAACTACCAAGATATCTTTACCTTTTTCTTTCAAGAATAAAGTATTATCAATCTTACCTCTCTTGTAGTAATGCTCAAGCAAGAATTTTGATAGTCTTTTATACCATGCTCTTGAAGCCTGCTTGAGCCCATAAAGTGCCTTGTCAAGCTTGTACACATGATCAGGACATTCCTTGCTTTCAAAGCCTAAAGGTTGCTTGACAAGCACTTCTTCCTTTAGATAGCCATTGAGGAAGACACTCTTGACATCTATCTGATGGAGAGTGAATTTCATATAAGCAACAAAAGCTATAAGGAGTCTAATTGCTTCCAATCTTGCAGCTAGAGCAAAAGTCTCATCATAGTCTATGCCCTCCTCTTGACTATATCCTTGAACCACCAATTTTACCTTGTTTCTTGTAATTGTTCCATCTTCCTCATGCTTGTTTCTGAAGACCCATTTTGTACCAAGTATTGACCTGTCCTTGGGTCTCGGAAGCAGATGCCAAACTTGACTTCTCTCAAATTGGTTGAGTTCATCTTGCATTGCATTCACCCAATCTACATCCTGCAAAGCCTCAGCAATAGTTTTAGGTTCAATAAGAGATAGAAAAGTATCAAAAGCACAAAGATTCTTCAAAGAATATCTGGTTTTGATTCCAGAGGTTGGATCAGTAATGTTCTCAATGGGATGAGAACTTTGGTACTTGTAAGGTTTCACAACCAACTAGTTTCCTATAGATGTTCCTTTAGTGTTTTGTTGCTAAGGAATAGGTTCATGAACACGTTCCCTCAAGGTTTGAGGATCAGATCTTCTTTGTTCAGTTCCCCCTATCGGGTTGCCCTAGGTAGAAGAACCTATTCCATCACTTGTTCCTTCCTCTAGTGCAGCTTCAGTCTGGGCTGTGGTTTTATTTAAGTTTCTACCAGCCCAATTGCTTTATCTTCATGTTCCTACCTCTCAGAAAGAATGTTAGTTTCATCAAAAACCACATGTACACTTTCTTCTACACGCATAGTTCTTTTGTTATAGATCTTATAAGCTTTACTATGTGAAGAATATCCAAAAATATTCCCTAATCACGGGATCGAATTTACCTTAGGAGTCTTTACCATTATTGTGCACAAAGAACTTGCATCCAAATGCCCTAAGATGGGATATATTTGGCTTTCTCCCATTAAGTAACTCATAGGGAGTCTTCTCAACAAGAGGTCTAGTCATGAACTATGACGACCCGGCCGGCCATCTTAAGAATTTACACCCCGATCCCCTATTAACTGCTTTTCCCAATTTTATTTCTGCTATTTTGATTTGCCGAGATATTCAGTTATGACTTTCGGAGACTTTTGGGATACTTAGTCCCTAAATGAGAGATTAAGTGTTGGAAAGTTGGTCGTAGTCGAAACAGTATAAAGACAGCCTCGGAATGGAAATCTGATGGTTCTGTTAGCTCCGTTGGGTGATTTCAGGGTTAGGAGCATGTTCGGATTGTGTTTTGGAGGTCCTTAGCTAATTTAGGCTTGAATTGCCAAAAGTTGAATTTTTGAAGTTTCCGGTTCGATAGTGAGATTTTGATCCGAGGGTCGGAATGGAATTCCGGAAGTTGGAGTAGCTCCGTAGTGTTTAATGTGACGTGTGTGCAAAATTTCATGTCATTCAGACAAGTTTGATAGACGTTTTGATCAAAAGCGTGTTTTTAGAGTTTTTGGAATTCTTAAGCTTGAATCCGATGAAAAATAGGTGTTTTGATGTTGTTTTGAGCGTTTCGAAGGTTGGAACAAGTTTGAATGATGTTTTAGGATTGGTTGGCAGGTTTGGTTGAGGTCCCAAGGGCCTCGGGGGTATTTCGGATGTTCAACGGGTCATTTTGGAACTTGTTGGAATTGCAGAAAATCTGGTATCAGGTTTCTTTAATCGCATTCGTGCTCTTCCCTGCGCGTTCGCGTAGTGTAATTTCGGAGGATGATTAAATTGTTCTTTGCGATCGCATGATTTGGCTCGTGATCGCGGAAGTCTGCCCCCTCCTCCTTCGTGTGCGCACCCCTCCTTTCACGTTCGCGTAGTAGAACTAGGAGCCGGGGGTACAGTGACCTTTTTCCCTTCACATTCGCATTGCCTGGTCCGCGAACGCATAAGCCTGCCCTTTTCCTCTTCCGCATTCGCATACATCATCTCGCGTTCGCATAGCCCATCTTAGGAGCCATCAATTTTTCCTCTTCGCGATCGCACATCATTTCTCGCGATCGCGATGTACAAAACACCTGAGTAGATTTTTAAAACCCAAAATCGAGGGTTTAAACCATAATTCATATTTTGGACTTGGGAGCTCGGGAGATTGCAATTTTTGAAGAGATTTTCACCTGGGCAATTTGGGTAAGTGATTGCTACTCGGTTTAGACTAATTTCCATGAATCTACACTTAAATCCATCCTTTAATTTCGAATTTTTTGTGGAAATTGGGGGAAAAGTTCTTAGACCAAGAAATTGAGTTTTGATTGGGGATTTAACATTGGATTGGGATAATTTTGATATGGTTAGACTCGTGAGAGTGTGAGGATTCTGAAAATATAAATTTTACCCGATTCTGGGATGTGGGCCCAAGGGTGGTTTTGGTCATTTTACCTAATTTCGCGTATTAGCTTAGAATTTAATTGTAAAATCAGTTACTTGAAGTGGTATTTACATTATGAAATTGAATTGAATAGATTTGGGCCGTTTAGAGTCGAGTACTCGTGGCAAGAACTTGGTCTCGGGTTGATTTTGAGCCGGTTCGAGGTAAGTGGCTTGTCTAACCTTGTGTGGGGGACCTTCCCCTTAGGATTGGTATATTTGGTAATTGAAATGCCTTGTATGTGAGGTGACAAGTGCGTACTTGTGCTAATTGTTGGAAATTCGGTTTTCTTTAAGTAATTAGTAGTATGTTTCCTTTCCTGTTTCTATTACTTGCACTATTAAGCCTGTTGTTAGCTTGGGAAAGCATGTCTAAGTGACTTAATTATTTTATTTGTTCAACCTGCCTTACTTGAATTCTCTGCAGCATGCTAGGCTAGAATCACTTGTTGCCTTAATATGAAATATTGCCATTTCTGTATATTTCCCTCTTGCTGCTGTGTATTTATTTTGGGACTATAGATGTGGGATTCTGGTAGCTCCCCCTTGTCTGTTTATTTTGGGACTACGGATGTGGGATTCCGGTAGATCCCCCTGCACAGTTATATGGAACTACGAGAATGCACCCGGTAGATTCCCCCAGTAATGGGTTTTTTTATTTGGGACTACAGAACGAGATTCCGATAGATCCCCGCGCACTATGAGTTGGACTATGGGACGGGATCCCGGGAGATCCATTGGATATGTACATATGGGACTACAGGACGGTATCCTAGGAGATTCCCGATTGTTATTATTGATGCTGATCTATATTTCCTTTCCGTGTTTACCTTGTTTCTATATAGTTGTTGTTGTCCTGTACATCCTGTGATATTTTACTACTGTGTTTATTCATATTGTTCTATTCTATACTGTTGATCTTTATATTTTATTTAACCTCAGTAGGGCCCTGACCTTCCTCGTCACTACCCAACCGAGGTTAGGCTTGGAACTTACTGAGTACCATTGTGGTGTACTCATGCCCCTTCTGTGCATGTTTTTCATGTGCAGATCCAAGTACTGCTACTCATGCCTACCATCCTTGAGGAGTCAACTGCTCTAGAGACTTCGAGGTACATCTGCCGCGTCTGCAGACCGAGAAGTCCCTTTCTATTCTAGCTATTAAACATTGCCCTTCTGTATTTTCTTTCTTGTTAGATATTCTGAAGTTATACTGTTAGATATTCCAAAGGCTTGTGTTTCTGTGAGTTTCCGAGTTTTGGGATAGTGTACTTGGTTTTGAGAATGTTGTATTGTATATGTCGAGCGGCATTATAACTATTGTTTCCATTCAGTTATTTTGTTTTTTTTTTTATTATTTCTTCTGCAAGTATCATTTATGTTCCGCATTTGTTAGGCTTACCTAGTCGTAGAGACTAGGTGCTATCACGACCATCACTACAGTTCATGGAGGGCAAATTGGGGTCGTGTCAAGTTGGTATCAGAGCTCTAGGTTCATAGGAGTCATGGATCACAAGCCAGTTTATTAGAGTCTCGCTGATCGGTACGGAGACGTCTGTACTTATCTACGAGAGGCTATGTAACTGTTAGAAAAATTTCCACTTCATTTGATTTCCTTGTCGTGTGATATTTTGACATCACAATTCTAAAATTTTGTCTTCTATTCTCTCACAGATGGTGAGGACACATGCTACCTGAGATAATCAGGCACCCGTGCCCCCTACTGCAACCGTCAGAGGCCGGGGCCGGGGTAGAGGCCAAGGACGCGCACGTGGTGTAGCCATAGCACCTGCGTGAGCTACCGTCGAGGTACCACTAGTAGTTCCAGCCGGAGTCCAGGCACCTGACACGCCTACTACTACCACTACTCCAGCCTTTTAGGAGACTTTAGCATAGTTCATGAGCATGTACACTACTCTGGCTCAAGCAAGGTTGCTTTCCCTTGCTGTAGCTACATCTCAGGCCGGGGGAGGAGCACAGGCTCCCACCGCCCACACTCCTGAGCAGCGAGTGCATGTTGAGCAGGTCCCTGAGATTATTCCTGTATCGCCTGCAGTGCCAGTTCAGCCCGAGGACAGGGCAGCGGCTTCTGAGGAGGAGCAGGTGAGGCTTGAGAGGTTCAAGAGGTACAAGCCTCCTGTATTCAACGGTCTAGCATCGGAGGATGCGTTGGGATTTCTAGATGAGAGTTACCGTATTCTCCGTACCATGGGTATATCAGGATCGAGCGGGGTTTCCTTCACTACTTTCCAGCTTCAAGGAACCGCCTATGAGTGGTGGCGCACTATGAGTTACACAGTCCGGATGAGGCTGCTTCACTGACTTGGACTCAGTTTTAGATCTGTTCCTGAGAGAGTATGTTCCTTAGAGCCTTAGGGACGTATGGTGCGCAGAGTTTGAGCATTTGTGCCAGGGTGCTATGTGTCTACGCCCCCTTTTTCTACGGGTCAAAATCGGGTATACGATATTGGGAGGACAAGTCTATTCCCTTTCGAGAATTGGGTTTAGAAGTTGAAGAGTCGCCACCTAATGATTATAGTGCATTAGGACACTTTTAGAAAGAATTGAGATGAAGAACCAACGGTTGGGTAAGGGCTAGAAATTATCTCGAGGGAAAGGTATTAGGTACCCCTCAAGATCCACTGGTGTGGTTCCCAGCCATGCTACAATTGTGACTTTAAGCAGACAAGTAGAAAAGAAAAGGATTTTTCACATAGTTTTGCAAACAAGTTTAAGAGTTGAAGGAGTAGAGAGTTTGGAAAATTAATTTAAAAGAAAACTTAAAAATTAACAAGTAAAGGGGAGAGGGGTCCTAGGTTTACAAATAATATGGATCACATCAATGCAATATCCAGGAATCACTCCTCAAAAGAGGGGTCGCACGTGATATTAGCGCACCGGTCATCATATCCATATTCTACTCATCCCACCCCGTTAAGGTATTAAAGCGCGGAAAGTTTTGTTACTTATTGCATGCTAGTACTCGTCCCAATCCTATCAGTCCGGGAGGCATTTAGGACTACTAATACTAAAGGGAAAGGGATTTGGGGCCTTTTGAGAGCTTTCAAAGGACAAAACACTAGGCATCAATCAAAACACATAATGCAAGTAAAAGGGGAAGCAGATAAGCAAGTAAGGCTCAAGTAAACCTCCTTAAGTCAGATAAGCCATAGAGTTTAGCATGTCTTGCATGTACTGGTTTGGTCTTTAAAATTAAAGCAATAAGCGGACTGGTTCAACACATACTTTTAGACAGGAAGTCCGTATTAGGCTCGCTCGAATGCAGTTCTTAAGGGCTAGTCTACTTTTAGCTATGTGTTGGATAGAACTAACGATTTCGAAAAGCGAACTGGTTATGAAGAGTTACCAGTTTTTTATCAGAGTGAAACGAGTTTCAGAAAAAGAATGTACTGTTTTTGAAAAATATTTAAAAGAAAAGAAAGGAGCTTCAGAAAACATGTAGACTAGTTGGAAAAAAAAGAGTTTCACGAACCTTATCAGAAAAAAGTGAGTTTCAGAAATGCCAGTTTGGTTTAGAAAATGTTTGTTAACTTACGAGGTTCAGAAAATCACAGAAGACTGTCAGTTTTACCAAAGTATATATTAATTTAAACGGTTGGTGCTGTTTTGAACAAATGAGACAGTTCCGACTCGAAGTTCCTATAGGCATGCTTTCTATACGTTAACTGATTTTAACACTTTTTTAACAGGAGTCTTACAAACATGGTATCTATATGCAACTTTATAATTAAGCCTACAGTTTGCCTAATGGTATCATTATGTGCAGAAATGTAAACCCCTATGAGCACGGTATCTATATGCATAGTTGCAAAAAATTTAGAAGTTAAATCCTATAGGCATGGTCTCTACGTGTGAAATTGTGCAGTGTAGAAATTAAACCTATAGGCATGATTTCTACCCTTTTGTGCATGAAAAGTAACCCCCTCCCCTTTTCACTAAAATCACATGAGTTTATACAAATTATTATAGACCAGTAAAAAAAAAGACAGAAATAAAAAATACATCAGAAATTACAGATACATCCGAGCAGCCTAATTCAGACTTAGTATCTAACAATATGAGATTGGACCACTTCCGAGATCCAGATTTTCAAAGCCTTCTCTTATCTAGGGTGTTTCAGAGATCTAAGGAGTTTCCGGAACTCCAGGCAGTGCTTACACCCAAGATGTTAATTAGAAAGAGTTACAGTGCAGTGTGGAAGAGCCAGCCCTCAGGTGTCCAAGTTCAGAGAGAGCTCATGGATCCCAAAGCAAGGCTCACAAGATAGGGGCAAAACTTAGGTTCTAAGAATGAGTGTAAGTGCAAGAGAGGGGGTTGGGGAATGCCATGGTAGGCTGGTGGTCCTGCCTAGCCACGAGGTAGGCTGGCACACCCCTGACCAAGCCTGTTCAGCCAACAAATAAGAGCACAGACCTATTGAAGGTCAGACTATGGTCTGGGCAGTGATTAGGACACTGCCAGACCAAGGTCTCAAGCTCAGAATACATATAAGGGGGAAAAGGAATGGGAATTGAAAGAGTTTAGGACTCAGGGAGTCCAGTCCATATACATGAAAAACAATGTCAAGGGTTGTCATGTTTTTTGAACCATAACTCAGCAGACAAAGGGTTCAGGGATGGGGATTCATATAGGAGCAGGAATAACAAGCTTGCAGAAAGCAGTAAAATAAACAAAGAAAAGACTGAAGCATAAACACATAAGAGAGGGGGCAGATTTTAAACAATAAGAGTCATACCAGTTACAGAAAAGTAAGCACAAACAAAAGCAGGATACTTGCAGCCAAAACACAATCAGAGAAGATAGCTTATGAGTTCAGAGAAAACTCGAATGCTTTTTTTAGAAAACCTAAGTGTATTTGAGAGAAGAAGTGGTGACTTATGCTGCGTGTTCGAACTTGTTTTTTGAAAGAGAAGAGGTACAATATTTATAGTTTTGAAAACGAGTAGAGAATAAGGTAACAAAAAAGGTTTCAACACAAACAGGGAAATAAACACAGTCAGAATCAATTAACACAGGTATTCCCCTTTAATCAAGGGATTACTGCTCAAACGGACACTAACAGGATTAATATAAGGAAAGAAGATCAATTTGTAAGCAGAATGATTGTAACCATAAAAGGAGCAGTAAAACCATGTAGTAAAGGATTGAGTCTAAATACATGAATGTACTTATTTTGGAAAGGATCTGGTAAGGCCAAACAAAGAGAGAGAATCAATTAACCCTTAACGGGCGAGTAAAAAATCAGAATTTCATAAGGAAAAGTTTTGAAAATCAATCACGAGTTTGAAAATCAATCACAGAAGGGACTCAATATATAAATGAAGTGCACAAGTAATAAGCATGTGAGGCCAAGCTATGGCGAGAAGGAACAACATACAGTACTAGCATAGAGCAAGCATTCATAGCATGATAGTCACGTAGGTCAGGTTTCAGTGATTTAGAAGTAGAGGAAAAGATCAGAAGCATGCGAAGAATCAAGTAACAACCTTTCTGAAAACACAGTCGAGTTTGACAGATAGTCGGAACTCAGAACAAAAAGGAATCACATAAGGAAGAGAGATGCTGAAACAAAAAGAATCAGGCTGAGCAACTTCAGACAGACGAATTGCACAAATAAACTCAAGGGACTCGAATAGGGCCCAAAGAACTAGGGTTTTCGAAAATTAGTCGAGTTTAGAGGCGATAAACAAGTGAAACAAACAAGCTAATTTAGAATCTCAAATAAACCCCAAAAATTAGGGTTTTCAACGCTAATTAGGTGTAAACAAGGTAAATCAAACTAATATAAACAAACAGACTAAGAAACTCAAACAAAATTCCAAAAATTAGGGTTTTCAACATGCTAACTCAAATTGAAAAACAACACAAGCAAAACACAGCAAATCATGTCGATAATCAGAGAAGAGATTCAAAATAACTTAACATGAAACCCTAGTTGAAGAATAAAGAGTTTTGAAAGCAAAATTAAAGAAACTTCGAGAAAAAATGCTTAGCAAGTTCAAAACACACATAGATCCGGAGCAGATCTAATTAAAAATTAGAGGAACCTTAGAGATTAGGGTTTCGTAAGAAACCCAGGTGATGAGGAAGGCTTTGAAAACTATCGATCTAAGCAGGAGAGTCGAAGGTCGAACTCGGATAGCCATGGCTGGCCGGACAAAGGTTGAAGACGACCGGAGAACAATCATCAAGCAAAGGCTTGGTCGAAACCTTTCAAGATCTGGTCATAAGACCTCAGAAACGAGCACGTAGAATCCATGAGAGGCTGGTATAGGCCTCCGATGAGCCAGGGAACCCATGGATTAAGGTTTTAGTGAGAGGCGGCGGCTAGGGTTTGAGGTGAGTTGAGAGAGAGTTAAGAGAATGAAGGGATTCAAGGCAGCGTCTCTGAAAGAATGAGGTAGGGTTTAGGGTCGTCTGGATTAAAAAAGGTAAGAAGCAACGGTGGCCGTTGATCACTTAGATCAACGGCCGGGATTAAAAGGGGTTATGGGCTGGGTCAGTTGAATAGGTGTTGGGTCGGTTGAATAGGTGCTGGGTCGGGTTAGATTGGTAATTGGGTTGGTCCGAATTTGAGTTTGAAATTGGGTCAATTTTAGGCTAAAATCGAAATGTAATGTGGCTACAATTGAAACGAACTGAGGCCAAAATTTAAATAGCCAGTTTTCCCTTTTTATTTTATAAATAGTGAAAAATGATTTTGAAAGCGAATTAAAAGCACTGGATCCGTTAATAGTATATAAATATTAATTAAAAAAATATTGGAACCAGTTGCATAATTATAAAATGCTATTAAATCTTAAAGCAGGCTAAAATTGCAATTATATGCAATTTAGCTTTTAAAATACCAAATTAATTTGTAAAAATATATGAAAAGTAACCTACCTATATTTTGGTATAAATATGAGAATAAAATAAGTTATTCACCAAATTGAGAATTTTGGGAATAATTATTGAGCAATAAATCAATTTAAAAATCTTTTAAAAAATTGGAAAACTACTAAAACTCTTGGGCATACTTATATATGTATGTATACGATATTTGAAAGTATTTGCATGTAAAAGAAATACATAGGGAAAAATTGGGTATCAACACTATGACTGTCTCAGAGTATGTTGTCCGTTACACTAATTTGGTTACTCATGCACCAGCCTTGGCTTCTACTGTTTGCAAGAGAGTTCGCCGGTTTATTGAGGGCCGTATTCCAAGCATCAGGTCAACCATGGCTCGTGAGTTGGAGATGGATATTTCTTATCAGCAGGTGGTGAGCATTGCTAGGAGGATTGAGGGTATGCATGCTAGGGATAGAGAGGAGAGGGAGGCCAAGAGGTCTCGAGAGTCGGGCCATTATTCTGGTGCCCGTACCCCAGCTGCAGGTCGTCATGGTAGGGGTTATATAAGTCGTCCTATTCATTCAACTCTTCCAGCAGCCAGTAGTGCTCTAGCTCCTCTTAGGCCTCATGAGCCTTATTATGCACCTCTGGTTTCTAGCGCGCTTCCTGCGTGGGGTGCTTTCAGAGGTCAGTCCAGCAGACCTGGCCCGAGCCAGTCATAGCCACCACATCCTCCCAGATCTTTTTTTGAGTGTTGTGACATTCTTCATATGGTGAGGGATTGTCCCATACTTGGGAGGGGTGCACCTCTACAGACTTCTCAGCTATAGTGTGCCCCGCAGAGTTCTCAGGCTATGGTTACAGCTCCAGTTGCTACCCCACTTGCTCAACCAGCTAGAGGTGGAGCTCGGGGAGGTAGAGGTTGCCCTAGAGGGGGAGTCCATGCCAGATACTATGCCCTTCCTGCCAATACCGAGGCTGTTGCCTCCGATTCTATCATCACAAGTGTTATACTGGTTTGTCACAGA
Organism: Nicotiana sylvestris; assembly: GCF_000393655.2. NCBI lineage: Eukaryota > Viridiplantae > Streptophyta > Magnoliopsida > Solanales > Solanaceae > Nicotiana > Nicotiana sylvestris. The sequence goes on along the minus strand of NC_091066.1, from coordinate 16,071,466 downwards.
GATACATTGGTTCTATTCGATCCAAGCTCCACTTATTCTTATGTGTCTTCTTATTTTGCTCCGCATTTGGGTGTATCTCAGGATTCTTTGAATTCCCCTGTTTATGTTTCTACTCCTGTGGGAGATTCTCTTATTGTGGACCGTGTTTATCGATCGTGTTTGGTTGCTCTTAGTGGTTTTGAGACCAGAGCTGATTTATTATTGCTCAGCATGGCAGATTTTGGCATTATCTTGGGCATGGACTGGTTGTTGACCCATTATGCTATTCTTGATTGTCATGCCAAAACCGTGATGCTGGCTATGCCAGGTGTACCGCGTGTTGAGTGGAGGGGTACTTTAGATCACACTCTCAGTAGAGTTATTTATTTTCTTAAAGCTCAGCGTATGGTTGAGAAGGGGTGTGACGCGTATTTAGCTTATGTGAGAGATTTCAGTATTGAAACCCCTCCAGTTGATTCAGTCCCAGTAGTACGAGATTTTCCTGATATGTTTCCAGCTGACCTTCTAGGCATGCCGCCTAATAGAGATATTGATTTTGGCATTGATCAGTTGTCGGGCAGTCAGCCCATTTCTATTCCTCCGTATCGTATGGCTCCTTCTGAGTTGAAGGAGTTGAAGGATCAGTTACAGGAATTTCTTGATAAGGGTTTTATTCGGCATAGTGTATCACCTTGGGGTGCTTCTGTCTTGTTTGTGAAGAAAAAGGATGGTTCTATGTGTATGTGTGTTGACTATCGCCAGTTGAACAAAGTGACCGTTAAGAACCATTATCCTTTGCCTCGTATTGATGATCTGTTTGACCAGCTTCAGGGCACATGGGTGTTTTCTAAGATTGACTTGCGCTCAGGTTACCATCAGTTGAATATTCGGGAGGCAGATATCCCGAAGACTTCTTTTAGGACTCGGTATAGTCATTACGAGTTCCTTGTTATGTCATTTGGGCTGACCAATGCCCCAGCAACCTTTATGAATTTGATGCACAGTGTGTTCCGGCTGTATCTTGACTCGTTCGTCATTGTCTTTATTGATGATATTTTGGTGTATTCCCGGAGTCGGGAAGATCATGAGCAGCACCTTAGGACTGTGCTTCAGATCCTGAGAGAGAAGAAGTTATATGCTAAGTTCTCGAAATGTGAGTTTTGGTTGGATTCAGTGGCATTCTTAGGCCACGTGGTATCGAGTGAGGGTATTCAGGTGGATCCGAAGAAGATAGAGGTCGTGCAGAGTTGGCCCAGACCATCCTCAGCTACCGAGATCCGCAGTTTCCTTGGCTTGGCGGGCTACTACCGTCATTATGTGGAGGGGTTTTCATCGATTGCAGCCCCTATGACCAGATTGACCCAGAAGGGTGCTCTATTTCAGTGGATGGAGGAGTGTGAGGCGAGCTTTCAGAAGCTCAAGACATCTTTGACTACAACCCTAGTTTTGATATTGCCTACAGGTTCGGAGTCTTATACGGTCTATTGTGATGCCTCGAGGATTGGCCTCGGAGCGGTGTTGATGCAGGACGGTAGGGTGATTGCCTATGCGTCCAGACAATTGAAGATATATGAGAAGAACTGCCTTGTTCACAACCTTGAGTTAGCTGCCATCGTTCACGCCCTGAAGATTTGGCGCCATTATTTATACGGGGTTCCTAATAACTAGGGATTTTAATACATTTTATACTCCTTCTTGCTTAAGTTTTGATTAGAAATTTGTACAAAATAGTCCCAAAAGGCTCATAAGTTGTGCTTGATTGCAGGTTTATCAACAAAGTGACAAGATGTCAAAGATCAGCCCAAAAGGAGTGAAACTTGCACAAGTGCCAAAGACAAGACAAGCTCAGGCAAAGCAGGCCCAGTGCAGCCGCACACCATTCTGTACGGTTCGCACTAGGTTTAGTGCGGTCCGCAGATCCCAAGATCAGAGAGGTGCCAGATTTGAGGATTGAAGCCTATGCGGTCCATGGTCCATTTCATGCGGACCGCACTAGAAGACTATGTGGTCGCAGTCCATTATGCGCAGTCCACATTGCCCAAGTTCAGAGAGTTGTATTTGCAAGTTCAAACCCCTAGTGCAGCCGCACACCATTTTGTGTGGTCCGCACTAAACCCCGCAAGGGCATTTTTGTCCAAAATTTTCATATTAGTATAAATAGCTTCTTTTCCCATATTTAGGGGATCAGATAGTTTTGTAACGTAGCTGCGCTCGTGGGTTCGACTTTCTTAGCCATTTTGGGAAATTTTATCGACTTTTCATCATTGAATCTTGTTATTTACCTTAGTGATTAATTAATATGGGTTGTTCTTCATCTATTTCTTGCTTTTATTCTTTAATTATGAGTAGCTAGACCTATAAGCTAGGGTTGTGGCTCAACCCTAGTATGGGTAATTGATGGTCTTGTATTTTAGGGCTAGATTGACTATGGTTGTTTGATATTTGGGCTAATTTCATGGTTAATTGCTGAATTAGTGGTTGCAAACACTAGTTTGTGTTTAGTTGACTAGGGCTCTTCTTGAGAAAGAGAGCCTAAGTCTTCGAAATTGGTCCAACAAGGAACTGGGGCGTACTCAAGAGATTGATAGCCCCAATTAAAGGGTTAAACCGAGAGAGTAATACTCGACTTGACCCCTAGTTGCTTGTGCAAGTTTGCATACCCAATTGGTCTTGAGAAAGTCAATTCGGACAAAAATCACTCGAACCACCAAGAGGTGTAGAGTGGGTAATATCGTGCAATGGTTATATCATACTCCCAATTAGGTCAATCGTGTATTAGATTCAATTACCCATCAATTAACCACCTAGGTGAAAGTCATTACCCTAGTGCCTCTTAAACCATTTGAACAACCCTTTTTAGTTTAACTCTTAGCTTAATCTAGTTGCATTTACCATTTGTATTTTGATAATAGTATAAGTAAAAAAGAAAACCCCAAAAATGAGTAGAAGTGTAATTTGTAATACATATACAATCCTAAACTAGATAGTTACTCGATTCCAAATTCTAGCTCTTTGTGGAAATCGATCCCAACCCTAAATTGGGTAAAAGCTGCTCCAACCCTCTCTCGCTACTCATTAGTAGTGCGGAGTAGACTGCAATCACTTTTTTGGTGTCGTTGCCGAGGAGCTAATGGTTTTGGCTATCTATTTAGTTAGTTTTGTGTATTGTTCTTATTTCCTTCTTTGTTACTTACTTGTTTGTGTCACAACTTAGGTACCAAATGGCATCGAACAATGCTAATGACCCTCTTGCAAACGTGATTGCTGGGGAGGAGGTAGATGATGTCGGAGATGATGAGGTGCCTCTTGTACCTCAAGGACAACGTAGAGGCCGCAATGCCAATGCTAATCCCAATGACAATGTTACAGACCCTTCTCTACCACCTCCAAGAGTGGCTCCTAGGGTATTTCCGAACCAGGGCTATGCGAGTGCTATTGTCCTACCCCGAATCCGGGCAGGCAATTTTCAGATAACCAATGTGATGTTGACCTTACTTGAGCAGCGTGGATATTTCACGGGCGCTGCAAATCAAAATGCCTACAAATATCTCAAGGGGTTCGTGGATACATGTTAGGGGAGCAAGCAGACGAATGTGTCCGAGGATGCTCTTAGGTTGAGACTCTTCCCATTCTCACTTCAGGGGAAGGTATTAGATTGGCTCGAGAGACTTCCCTACCATTCCATCACAATTTGGGATGAGTTGGCGGATAAATTCATTGCTAAATCTTTCTTGTGGGAACATATGGCGGCATTGCGTGATGAGATATTGGCCTTCAAGCAAGAGCCCACGAAACCTTTACATGAGATTTGGGAGCGTTATAGAACAATGGTGAAAGAATGCCCCAACAATGATATGACCGAGGCTATGATACAACAAACCTTCTACCGGGGCATCAATACAACAAATCAATGCATAGTGAACCAACTTGCTGGGGGCAACTTTATGAAGCTGTCGTATGATGAGGCATGTGATATACTTGACGAGATGGCTGACACTTCTTTTGCATGGCAAAGTAGAGCCAATGTGCCTCAAGGTGACCCCACGGTTATTCATTTGCATAAGGAATTACATGACCATGGGCAAGCTGTAGCGGAATTGACAACTACTATGAACCAATTGGCTAAGGCACAGTTGCAACAATTCCAAAACCCTCGCCAAGTGAATGCCATGGAGGGTGTCAATATGCTTGTCAACAAGAGAAGGCAAAGAAGGCAACAAAACCATGGGAATTCTGAACAATTTGATGATGACTGTGATGGATTTCAAAATGATGGTTATGATGACCAAAGTGAAGAGATTCAATATGTAAACAACTATCAAGGCCAACGGGGCAACTCTTCCAACCAATAATAGTGGAGACCTCAAGGCAATTGGGGCAACCAACAACAAAACATTGGTAATTGGGGGAACAACAACCAAAACAACAACTAGGGCAATCAGAACAACAATCAAGGCAACCAAGGGAATTGGAATGGTAATAACAACAATTGGGGTGGCAAAAACAATCAAGGTGGATGGAACAATGGAAACCAAGGAAACCAGGGGCAAGGCTTTCAAAGGCCTCTAATGTACCAACAACCGAACAATCCACCACCATTTCCATCTCAAGGTCCTAGTTCTTCTAGCAATGATATGGGTAGAATTGAAATGACGTTCGAACAGATGATGAAGAAGAATGCGGATTCGGATGCACAGTTGGATTCCCACAATACCTCTATCAGAAACGTGGAGGTACAATTAGGCCAAATCTCTCAGTCTTTAAATACTCGCCCTAATAGTGCTCTACCAAGTGATACGGTAGTGAACCCGAAGGGTGGGAACAATCATGTTATGGAGGTTACAATAAGAAGTGGGAGAGGCAGTGATGTGAATGCGTCCAAACAAAAGAAAATCTTGGATGATGATGTTGAATTGCAAGAAGATGAAGTCCCTTTGGTAGTTGAAGATGTGGTTGAAGAAAATGTGAACAACGAAGTGAGGATTGATATTCAAGATGTCGAGGTGGAAACTCAAAATGATGTGAACCCGTCTAGGGAACACGTAATAGACATGCCGGAATCGGTTGTGCCTAAAGCCAAGGCACATTTGCCAAGGCCACCTCCATCTTATCCTCAAAGGCTCGCGAAGAAAAAAAATGACAATCAGTTTAAGAAGTTCATTGACATGATGAAGAGCTTGTCCATTAATGTCCCTTTAGTGGAGGCTCTTGAACAAATGTTGGGCTATGTAAAATTCATGAAAGACTTGGTCACAAAGAAGCATTCTATGGATTGTGAAACTATAAAGATGACTCACCAAGTTAGTGCTATAGTGCATTCAGTGGCCCCGAAGCTTGAAGATCCCAGTGCCTTCACCATTCCTTGCACAATTGGGAGTGCATATTTTGCCAAGGCTTTATGTGATTTGGGAGCTAGTATCAATTTGATGCCCTACTCAGTTTTCAAACTTTGGGTATTGGGCAACCTAGGCCGGCTTCCATGAGGTTACAAATGGCAGATAGATCGATAAAGAGACCCTTGGGTATTATTGATGATGTGCTTGTCCGGGTGGACAAATTTATCTTGCCAGCTGATTTTGTGATCTTGGACTGCGAGGTGGACTACGAAGTTCCTATCATATTGGGCAGACCTTTCCTAGCTACGGGGAAGGCATTGGTAGATATGGAAGCAGGGGAACTCACCTTCCGGGTGGGTGATGAAAAGGTGGTCTTTCATGTGTGCAAATCTATGAAGCAGCCCAAAAGTACCGAGGTGTGCTCTTTTGTTGACCTCGTCACAGTAGTGATAATTGATGACACCAGTGCAATGATCAATGTGGAGGACCCATTGGAGGCCGTATTGTTGAATCTTGATGTCAATGAGGATGCAAGCTGAGTGGAGTGCGTGAATGCTTTACATGGGATGGGCTCTTATTCTTACGAGCCTAGGAAATTGTCTTTGGATCTCGAGAATAGAAAGACTCCACCAACTAAACCTTCAATTGAGGAACCTCCGATGTTGGAGTTGAAACCACTACCTCCATACCACAGGTATTTGTTCTTAGGCTCAAATTATACTTTGCCAGTTATTCTTTCTTCTTGCCTTACTAACATGCAGGTTAATGCCACATTGGTGGTGCTTCAAAAGCGAAAAAAGGCAATTGGATGGACTTTAGCTGATATTCGGGGAATAAGCCCCGCATTCTGTATGCACAAGATTATTCTGGAAGATGATGCAAAGTCCTCCTTGGAGCATCAAAGGAGGTTGAATGAGGCAATGCAGGAAGTTATGAAAAAGGAGGTGATCAAGTGGTTGGATGCCGGGGTTGTGTACCCCATCTCTGATAGCTCTTGGACTTCGCCGGTACAATGTGTACCGAAGAAGGGTATCATGACTGTGGTCACAAATTCCAAAAATGAGTTGATTCCTACAAGAACCGTCACCGGTTGGAGGGTATGCATGGATTACCGCAAGTTGAATAAAGTGACCTGCAAGGATCACTTTCCTTTGCCTTTCCTTGACCAAATGTTAGACCAACTTGCTGGGCGTACCTTCTATTGCTTCTTGGATGGGTATTATGGGTACAACCAAATCTTGATTGCTCCGGAAGATCAGGAAAAGACCATATTCACTTGTCCATAAGGCACTTTTGCCTTCTCTAGGATGCCTTTTGAATTGTGTAATGCACCAGCTACATTTCAGCGGTGTATGATGGCCATTTTCACCGATATGGTAGAAGACATTTTGGAGGCGTTCATGGACGGTTTTAGTGTTGTGGGAGATTCATTTGATGAGTGCTTGAAGAAGGTTGATAGGGTGTTGGCACGTTGTGATGAGACCAATCTTGTCCTCAATTGGGAGAAATGTCACTTTATGGTGGAAGAAGGAATAGTTCTTGGGCATAAAATTTCGAAGCATGGCATTGAGGTGGATAAAGCAAAGATTGAGGTGATTTCAAGGCTCCCTCCCCCTACATCCGTCAATGGAGTCCGAAGTTTTCTTGGGCATGCGGGGTTCTACCAGAGATTTATCAAAAACTTTTCGAAGGTAGTGAATCCCTTGTGCAAGTTGTTGGAAAAAGATGCTAAGTTTGTGTTTGATGACAAGTGTATGCAAGCCTTTGAACTTCTCAAGCATAAGTTGACCACCACTCCTATCATTATCGTGCCTAATTGGAGCTTGCCCTTTGAGCTCATGTGTGATGCGAGCGATGTTGTGGTTGGGGCGGTTTTAGGTCAAAGAGTGAACAAAATATTTCATCCGGTGTACTATTCGAGAAAGACAATGAATGATGCTCAAGTGAACTACACAGTGATCGAGAAAGAACTTTTGGCTATTGTGTTTGCTATGGAAAAATTTTGGCCATATCTTATGGGTGCTAATTTTATTATTCATACTGACCATACCGCACTTCGGTACTTGATGACGAAGAAGGACTCCAAAGCTAGACTGATGTGATGGATCTTGTTACTTCAAGAGTTTGATTTGGAGATTATAGACCGGAACGGTAATGAGAACCTTGTGGCGGACCACTTGTCCCACTTGGAGGAGGAGGGGAGGCCTCGTGATGGATTAGAGATCAATGATTCATTTCCTGATGAACAACTCCTTTCGGTGTCGATAAATAATATGCCATGGTTTGCCGATGTTGCTAATTTCCTTGTGACCGGTATAATCCCGTGTGATATCTCTTCTAACCAAAGGAAGAAGCTCAAAATGGGATAGTTTGGACTTCTATTGGGATGAACCGCACTTGTTCAAGATTTTCACGGATGGTATAATGCGAAGGTGTGTTCCGGAGGAGGAGCAATTGAGTATCTTGGAGGCTTGTCATTCCTCTCCCTATGGTGGCCATAATGGCGGGGTGAGGACGGCTTCTAAAGTTCTTAGTTGTGGGTTTTATTGGCCAAATTTGTTCAAAAAGTGGGTGATTTGGTAAAGAGATGCGACGAATGCCAAAGAGCGGGTGGAATTTTGAAGAAAGATGAGATGTCTCTCAATACCATCCTTGAGGTTGATATTTTTGATGTATGGGGCATTGATTTCATGGGCCCATTTGTTAGCTCTTGTGGGAACACTTACATTCTTGTGGCGATGGACTATGTTTCAAAGTGGGTTGAAGTCGTGGCTTTGACCAACAATGAGGCCCGGAGTGTTGTTGCATCTCTCAAAAAGAGCATTTTTACAAGGTTTGGTACTCCTCGTGTAATCATAAGTGATGGGGGGTGTCATTTTTGCAATAGAGCTTTCGACACTTTGCTTTCATAGTATGGTGTCAATCACAAAGTTTCTGCTCCCTATCATCCTCAAGCAAGTGGTCAAGTTGAAGTCTCTAACAGGGAATCAAAAGCATATTGTCAAAGACGGTCAATGCAAATAGGACTTATTGGTCAAAGAAGTTGGATGACGCTCTATGGGCTTATAGGACTGCTTACAAGACTCCGATTGGTATGTCTCCATATCGGTTGATGTTTGGGAAATCTTTCCATCTACCGGTTGAGTTAGAGCACAAGGCCATGTGGGCTTTGAGGAAGCTAAATCTTGAGTGGGATGTTGCAGCCAATCTTTGTGTGGAGCAACTCAATGAACTTGATGAATTCAGATCCCATGCCTACTCCAGTTCATCCTTGTATAAAGACAAGATGAAGTACCTTCATGATAAATATGCTCGTGGAAAGGAGTTCAAAGTTGGTGATTTAGTTCTCTTGTTCAACTCCTGATTACGTCTATTTCCGGGAAAGCTTAAGTCAAAATGGAGTGGACCTTTTGAAGTGGTGTGTGTGACCCTGTTTTGTGCTCTTTATTTAAAGAACAAAAATGGTGAAGTTTTCAGAGTTAATGAGCACCGGGTCAAGCATTATCTTGGAAAATTTGATGACAGCCACGTGGTGACACTTCTTCATTTCAAATGATGTGATGGTAACCTACGTCGTGCCGCGATGTTAAATTAGGCACTTCTTGGGAGGCAACCCATGTGTTTTTCTTCTTGTTTTTATTTGATTTTAATTTGTAGAGTAGGATTGATTTTTGGGCTAATGGTTATGAGATGTTATAGGATTGTGTTGGTGTAGTCTAGAACATAGTGGAAAAAAGTGCCAGGTCTCTGAAGTAGTTAATGCGGCTGCACTACATTTAGTGCGGACCGCACTGGTAAGGGTGAAATGTAGACCTCTATGAAGTTTGCCACTTTGGCTGCACTACATTTTGTGCGGTCCACAGTGGACCACTGCGGCCGTAGTCTATTTTGTGCGGACCGCGGTCCATTTTGTGTGGTCCGCACTGGATGGTGAGACTAGGCCTCATGTCCTTTTCTATAAATAGGGCCTGAGGCCCTTCTTTTACCCTTTTCGAACCCTGACTCTTAGAACTAATAGAAGCATTATTCATCATCTTTTCTCCTCGTAACTAACTGCTTGGAATCGTTATTCTTCATTTCATCTCATAGCTGGTACCATTACATCTCTTTTACTTGTTCAATTTTGTTAATTTCTTTTAATTTTTGTTTTTTCCTGCTTCCTTTGCTATGTTTCCCGTATTTTCCTCGATTGATTAGATTAGGGTTGTTAATTTCTTGATTAGAGTAGGTTCATGTAGTTAAAAACAATGGGAAATCACATAGGGACATGACTCAAGTGTTAATTAAGCTTAAAATCAAAAATCCATGGAACCCTAACTTAGTGTCACAGCTAGGCACTCAGTGCGGACCGCGGTCGTTTTTGTGTGGTCCGCGGTGTCCCTGTGCGGTTTATTGTACCATTTTGTGCGGACCGCACTGCTTATTGTTCTGAAAGCTGAATCTCAGGTAATGCGACCGCACTACATTTTGTGCGGACCGCATTGCCCCTTCTGCGGCCACCCTTCATTTTATATGGTTCGCATTACCGGGATACAGAGAGTGTAGTCTGAACCCCACCTCTGTGCGGACCACATGGCCATTTTGTCCAGTCCGCATTGACCCCTGTGCGGCCGCACACCATTTTTGTGCGGTCCGCACTGGGTGACTTCTACAATATGTCTGCTATTTTTTCTCCTGTTCTGCAACCGTTTCTGAAACAATGCTTTTCACTATCTACTGATTCTAACAAGTTTACTTAATTGTGGTTGCAGGCAATGGTGAAACAACGGGGTAAAGGATCTAAATAACTTGGCAGAGGTGCATCCTCCCGGGGAGGGAAGCATAAAATGATAAAACTCACTCCCCAAGCTAGGCAAAACATCAAAAAAATGAGAAGATGATAAAAGCTGCTGCCAGAGCCATTGACATGTCAGGGAGTGAGTATGAGCCCTTCCAGGAGATCTCTTCGGACTCTGTGCCAGAATACATCCCTGACTGGCCGGAGAGGAACAGGCTGAAAGACATACCTACGGCATCCCTCATTGCACAAGCTTCCGTAAACATTTCTTCTAGGTCATTTGAGGGCTCAAGTGAAGGTAGTGGAGAATACTCCACCTCTCCCACAGCTTCATTATCTGGAGAGGGTGCAGTAGGTGATGGGGAGGAAATAGGGGGAGAAGAAGAAGTAGGAGAAGGAGGTGAACCTTAGGTGGGGGTATTGCTAGGACTAGGAACCCGGAGGTTTGGCAAGACCGATTTGTTAGTGGTAGCATACCATAACTTTCAGGAATGGTGGCCGGTGAGGAAGTTAATCCCGGATCAGGGTTTTATTGATAAAGACTTGCTACCTCACAACCCCAGCATGAGGAGGCAGTTTAGGACAAGAGTGGGCTGGGAACATTTTCTAGATGAGTGTGTGGATGCCAACGAACACTTGGTCAAGGAATTTTACAGCAACGTAGCCCACATCAAAAAGGGCTCCAAAGTGACCAAGGTTCGAAATCTGAAAGTGTTGTTTGACGGGAAGATAATAAACGATTATGTTGGCTTCAATGAGGAGTATGAGACACTATAATGGCAAAGATAGAAATGGGCAAGGAGGTTTGTCCCTGGCTAGCACAATACCTAGCAATCCCGGGTACCACCCCTGACTGGTTGACTGCGGGCATCAAGATTTTGAGACATAGTCTAAATTTAGAGGCACGGGGGTGGGAGACATTTGTATATAGTAGGTTGGACCCCATTACACATGACAACTCCCTACCTCTTCACCGGGCAGTTTTGGTAGCGTCGATCATGGCGAGGTACCCAATAAATGTGGGGAATGTGATATCAAGAATTATTACAATTGTGGGTGTTGAGCATGACAGAAACTACCCATTCCCCAGTTTTATCACTATGTACTTCCGGGATCTGAAAGTGGAAAAGAGGCCCTTCGACATCAAAGTCAAAGCGAAGGCCCCTTTTTCCTGGTACAGCATGCAGGGGGGTGATAACCCAAGAGCAAGAATTTCAAGGATACAGTTGTTAATACCCAATTTTTCTCTATGTATTTTTATATACAAAATACTTTCAAAATAGCATGTACATACATATATAAGCATGCCCAAGAGTTTTGGTATTTTTTCCTAATATTTAAGATTTTAAAATCAATTTATTGTCTATTTTTAGCAGTACAAAATCCAATAATTATTCCCAAGATTATCATTTTGGTGAATAATTTATTTTATTCTTATATATACACCAAAATATAATTAATGTGATTTTTGTATATTTTTTACAAATCTATTTGGTACTTTTAAGCTAAATTGCATGTAACTGCAATTATAGCCTATTTCACGATTAGTAGCATTTTATAATTATAAAATTATTTTCAGTATTTTTAAATTAATATTTATATAGTATTTGTTGGCTCAGTATTTTCAATTTAGTTTTAAAATTATTATTACTACTTTTATAAAATAAAAAGGAAAAATAGGCTATTTAACACTTAGCTCATTACTATTTCAATTACAGCCCTTTCACCTTCCAATTTTGGCCCTCAATTTGACCCAATTCCGCCCCCAAATTAAACCAGCCCAATCCCCAAATTACCCGACCCCTGACCCGATTTAAAAAAACCACCCAGCTCCCCTTTGATCCAGGCCGTTGATCATTTTGATCAACGGCCGTAATTCACCCTTTCCTTTTAATTCCCAAACCCCCTTTGACCTAATTCATTTCACCTAATATGTCGCCTTTGAACCCCTTCGTCTCTCAAATCCTCTTGAGCCTCTCTGAAACCCTAATCGTCTCCCACCTTATCTCACTATGTTTCCCCCGGAATCCATGGCGTCTCCGGCCATGGATGGTTTGTACTCATCCTTTCTCACCATCAGATCTAAACTATTCAAGGTTTTGAAGCCTGACTTCAATGGCTCTCTTCAGATCCTTCTCAGATCTATAGATTTATGGCTTCTCCGGTCATTACCCCGGCATGTTCAAGCAATATGAGTCTTTTCGACTCAGGATCTGACTTTCCTCAAGACCTTTCTCATTTCTAGGGTTTTCTCTGAAACCCTAAGCTGTCTGAGGTTCTTTACTTGCTTATTTTCTTAGATCTGGAAAATGTCTGTGTTCTATTGAACTTTTTAAAGGTTTTCCCCAAATTCTCTTTTCAAAATCGTTTAATTTCGATTTAGGGTTTCTGAAAGGTTTTTCAAAAGCATCTTTCTAATTCTTCTTGTTATTTCATTATGTGTGTTTGTCTGTGTTATGCTCGTATGACTTTTTTTACTACGAATGTACTGTTCTTCTACTTCCTTTTTCTACTATACACGTTACTCCTGTACTCACATGTTAATCCGTGTTATGTTTTCCTTACTCTTCTCCTATATGTGTTTATTGTGAGTTCTTTGATGTTGTTGGCTTTACTGGACTATGTTTGTGTTCTTACTAAGCATGATTCATCTGTTTTTGCCTAAGTTTGTATCACTTTTTATTCAGAACTTGTTTAAGTTCTGAGTTTTCTTTTTCTCAAAATGTGTTCTCCATGCTCTTAACTGTGTATCGTGTCTGTTTGTTTCTCATAAGTCTTTGGAAAAGACTTCTGAGCCTCTATCGAGTGGCTTGCCTTCTCATCTCTATTGTCTGATTCATCTTGAAACCCCAGTATTTAGGGTTTCCTTTGGCAATTTTGATTTTTGTGTTTGAATTAGGGTTCCACTTTGGGACCCTAGACTCTCAGACTCATTGTGAGTCTACAAACGGGACTTTCAGCCTTTCTTGCTTATGATTCTGAATCTCTCTTTGATTAAACTCTCTTCTAAATAAACTTCTTGATTCACATGTTTGTGTGCTTTTATATATGAGAACTCTTCTTACCAACTAATTGATTGATTTCGAATTCATTTTAATAAGTCCTGACTTATTGTTACTGATTTCCTTTAATTGAACCCTCTTTACCTATTCCTGACTTGGTTCATTCGAACTAAGCCTGTAATGTTGATTTTACTGGCTGTCTGATTGATTCACTTTCCTTTTTCTTTACAAACCAAGTACCAATGGACTATTGCCTTAAATAAACTCTATGTATTTACCCTTTTTATGCTACTTTGAAAAGATTTTAATCAAATTTCTTTCCTCAATTGTATTCTACCTGTTTGAAATCAAATTCCTTAACTGAAGGGAGATCATATGAGACTGATTAAAAAGTTATTTCCTTACCTTTCTTACTCGTTTTCTGCACTATAAAAGGGACTACCCTTCTGTACTTTTGACACCACTTCGAGTTCAATACCTCGAACTTTTATATCAATACTTTCAACTTACTTACACTTTATTGTTTAGAGTTCAATACTCTTACAACATTCTGCTCTTTTCTGGGATCTTTTGGAATTTTTGTTTGCAACTTGGCCGTTTCAAGACTACTTTCACTTGTTTATTTTCTGAAACTGGTATGTTCTAATTTAGCTTTCCTGCCTCACCCCTATGTATTTATTTACAGTTTTCTACAATCCTGTTTACTTTGTTGTTCATGATTAATGTTAACTATGTATGTTCTTTCCTTGCATCTGTTTTCTGTTATGAATCCCTACCCATATTCCCTTCTATGTGTTTGGGTTAAGGTTCATGACCTAGCAGTATCCAAATTATTGCCCAGGTCCAAACCTGATCCTCAATGGATCCTAACTTCCAATTTTAGCTGATAGGTTGGTCAGGGGTGTGCTAGCACTCTCAATTGCTGGGCATGACCACCAGCCTGCCATGGCTTTCCCTGATCCCCCCCCCCATGCACTTACACTTACTCTTAGACTCTTAAGTTTTGTCCCCCTCTTATGAGCCTTGCTTTGGGACCTTGAGTACCCTCTGAACTTGGACATCTGAGGGCTGGCCCTTCCACACTGCACTATGATCTTAATTCTGCAATGTGTTTGAGGTGTAAGCACTGCCCAGAGCCCCTTTGAGACTATTAGAAACTTTGACACATCCCAAGTATGAGAAAGGCTTTTGGAAATCCGATCCTGGAAGTTGGTTTATCTCATATTGTTGGACTTTGAGTTTGAATTAGACTATTCGGTTGTAGCTGGAACTTCTGATGTAATTTTTTACCCTTTTTTCTGAGTCATTCGGGTCTATAATAATTTGTAATAACTATTGGGGATGGCTAGTAGAGAGGGATGGGATGAATGTATGCAAAGGGGTAGATAACTTGCCTATAGGATTTTCTGATTCTTGCATTCACATAAACAACATGCCTATAAGTTACTTATAAATTTCTACTTCTTAGAAATTATGCCTATAAGTTCTGCATTTCTGCATATAGAAATCTTGTATCTAGGTTTCTGCATTTCTACATATAGAAATCCTGTATCTAGGTTTCTGTATTTCTGCATATAGAAATCTTGTATCTAGGTTTCTACATTTCTGCATATAGAAATCATGTCTCTAAGTTTCTGCATTTCTGCATATAGAAATCATGATCATAGGTTTTCTGCACTTCTGCATATACATGTCATTAGGCAAATAATCATAGGTTTAATAATAATCAACTTCATTCTAGATATCATGCCTATAGGACTCTTGCATTATTGCAATCGTTTAAAAACCAATAACGCTTAGAAATCATGCCTATAGGAGTAATCAATTGAATCAGCTTCGCTATTCCATCTCTGAGTTTAAAATCTGTAGTAATATTGTTTACAATCTGCAGAACTCTTGTTTATAAAACCAGTAATCCTTTCTTTAAAATCGGTATTGTTAGATGTCATGCCTATAGGTCTCACCTAGGCGAACCATTAGGTTATCAATTAACTGTGTCAGTTTTGATAAACTACAATCAGACAAGGCTAATTCGGACTCCTCATCTAAGAAATATGTGATAAATCAGCCTGTCCTAACGCTTTAATTCAGACCATAACCAGTATTTGAAGTCATGCTATATATTTGCTCCTCTGGGTGAGGAGGCTTGTTTGACCTTAACTGCTATTTGTTTTTCCTCTAATTGCTTATGTGTTTTGTTTGTCGCCTAAACGTTTTATCCTTTTAAAACTCAGAAAAGCCCCAACTCCCTCCCCTTTAGGATTAGTAGTCTCAAATGCCTCCGGGACTGATAGGATTGGGACGGGTAATAGAATGCAATAAGAAACGATACTATTCCGCGCTTTAATGCCTTAACGGGGTGGGAAGGGTAGATATAGATATGATGACCGGTATGCTAATACCACGTGTAGCCCCTCTTTTGAGGAGTGATTACCGGGTATTGCATTGATGTGATCCATATTATTTGTAAACCTAGGACCCCCTTTCCTTTATTTGTTTATTTTATTCTCAAACTATTTCTTTAAAATTTCTGCTTTCTTTACTTTCGTCAAACTCTCAACTTTCTTGCAATATTATGTGAAAACCCCCCTCTACTTGAGACTTCTATTTGCTTACTTGTTATTCAAAGTCACAATTGTAACATGGCCGGGAACCATACTAGTGGATCTTGGGGGGTGCCTAACACCTTCCCTCGAGATAATTTCTAGCCCTTACCCGAACTCTGGTTTTCCAACTCGAACTCTTCTTTAGTGTCCTAATGCACTTTAATCATTAGGTGGCGACTCTTCAACCCAAAAAACCCAATTCCCAAGAGGGAACAAGTTGTCCTCCCAAATGTCATGAACTCGATTTCGCCTTAGAAAAAGGGGGCGCGATAGCATGGTGACTCTGCTGGGGACTTCTTTAGGCTTTTACCATCTCATGTTACTTGTGACCTCACTGCTTCTTTATTACCTTTATTTAATGTCTTTACCTCTTTTCTGCTATGAAACTGACTTGGCTCTTTGTTTCTTTTCTTTAATGCTTTCTTTTACCGCTTTCCTTCAATGCCGTTGTAATTATGAGCAATTATTGTAATCATTACTTTATGAACGTGCAAATACGTGACAACTTATTTCATTCTTGTAATTGCATATTCAACATAATATTCCACTCGTGCCAAACAAAATACTATAGCAACGCTTATAATGAGTGGTTGCGCCCTTCCAATATTATTACCCCCTAAATTTGGTAAAGGCGTATTTGTAGTAAAACCAGTCGATCAACGGTGCAGTCGACAGTTCCGTGCCTTTACCTTTTGAGTTGTCCGCTCAAGGGTACCGGTCTAATACCCCATAGAAACCTTACTCTGTTCAGTTGTGCATGCATCACTGTCAAACCTAGACGAGTCAGTTATGATGTCCGCATAATGACTCTTTAAGATAGCCTTGTCCAAAGTCCATTGGGTTCCCTTGGAACCCAAATGGACATTACCACATCTGTGCATTTATTTGGAGAACTAAATGTTGCTTATGCCAATTATTGATATTTAAATAGTCGGGTCTAACACTTTATTTTGCATAAAATAAGGCACGAAGTCCCCAGATTCGGCATGGTAACCAACATTCACCCAAGGTTGCTAAGTTGGTGGGAAGACCTTCACTCCAGTGATCAGACCCTCGTCTGCAAATATTTGGGAAATCTACCTTCTCTTTTGGAGATCCAACCCGACAACAAAATCATAGAGGCTGCAACTCTATTCTGGGATGGCGATAGATCGGTTTTCCGCTTCGGGGACCTTGAAATGACACCTCTGCTCGAGGAAATAGGAGGATTAGTTGGTATTCCATGGGAGACTCCGGGTTTACTTATGCCGAAAAATCGCAAGGGTAGGGGCTTTCTCAAAATGATGGGACTAAAGAAGAACACAAACTTGACCTGCTTGAAGGATTCCTACATTCCTTTCGACTATCTGTATGAGAGGTACGACCATAGCAAGTCCTACCGCACTTACCCAGATAAATTCTCCCTCACATCATTAGGGCATATACATAAAAGAGTCTTCGTCTTTATGTTCTGCTTTTTGGGGATGATAGTATTTCCTATGAAGAAGGCTAGGATTCATACCAGACTGGCCATGGTCACCAAGACTTTGATGGAAGGAATTGGCGGGCAGCCTTTTAGCATAGTACCTATGATCATTGTGGAGATATATCGAGCCCTGGAAAACTGTCAACGAGGGGCCAAACACTTTGAAGGTTGTAATTTACTGCTCCAACTCTGGCTCATGGAGCACCTCCAAAAGGGTGAATATCGGCAAGAGATTCTGCGCAGAGACTGGGATGATCATATTTCCTTCCATCAGCCAAGGCAAATGAACTATATTCCTAACATGTTTGCCCAACCAGAAGATGCTAAAGGGTGGGTAGAGTTGTTCGATAATTTGAAAGAGGACCAAGTGCAATGGATGTTCGAATGGTTCCCTACTGAAGAGTTCATTGCCTGATCTCGGGATGCACCGCTTCTTATACTCATTGGTCTGATAGGAACTTATCCTTATGTCCCTCTCTGAGTCATGAGGCAGGTAGGAAGGAAGCAGGTTGTACCAAGGGTCGACAAAATAAGTCACTTCAGGGCCGACTTTCAAGATGACGATAGTCCATACAAGTGTCAAGCTCAGCATATGTGGCACTGCAAAATCATCCTGGGAAAGGATTCCCTAGAACTAGATAGGTACCATGCTGGTTATACTCCATACTATCCCAGTTGGTTGGAAGACGATCATAGTGGGTTAAAACAACCCGGTCTTGTTCGAGGTCACAGAATCATCGACAAAAAGGCTGAAGTACAGGTTAAGTACAACCAATTGCGCAAGAGGATTCGGGAATGCGAAAGTGAGCACCGGGGAATTCAGGAAGCCCATCAAAAGATGATTGAAGAATGGAAAGATATGGCTGTCAGCGCCAACAAGCGGCTGGGATATTTGGAGCGAGGTTTAGTGGAGCTAGAAAGGAAGTTCATCCAGAGGATCAAAAACCGCCAGAATGCTGAGGGAAACGAAGGAGGACACCTGGCTAGTGCCTACTTGCTGCTGGGACTGCGTGAGCTGGTGAAGCTATTCAATGGAGCTAAAGATGTCGAGTCTGGGGAAGGTCCTTCTAGGACCAAGTAGTTAGGATCTTTTCATTTTGCTTTAAATGTAATAAGGCCAATGGCTATTAGTGACATTTTATTTTCTTCTATTTTAGTGTCGTTTTGGGATTTGTCTTATTTTTATCAATAAAATGAGGTATTTAGCATTATAAGTTCTCCAAATTAACTTGTCGCTAGGCCTACCTCGGGCACAACGAGGCTCCCAAATTAGGACACGATTTATATTCTTGCACTATGTGTTTAAATATTGCAACGTTTTCTTCTCATAACGAGCAATAACTTGCTACCTTTGTTTTTATTTTTTTTTGTTTCATTCCCCTCCCCAAAGCATTACTGTTACTTATCTTGATGAATCGACGATTGTGACATGCAACGAGACAACGCAACAAAAGGATATAGACTCAGAAGAAGATGATATACCAGAAGAGGTTGTTAAAGAGGTTGAGGATTTTGAGAACAGACCTAAGTCTAACTTGGACAAAACTCAGATTGTCAACCTGGGAGATGCAGAAAATGTCAAAGAAACGTGCATCATTGTTCATCTGTCACCATCAGAAAAGAAAGAGTACACGGAATTTCTAAGGGAATATGAGGACATATTCGCCTGGTCTTATGATGACATGACTGGTCTCAGTACATCTATTGTAGCTCACAAACTGCCAACCTATCCGACATGTCCACCAGTAAAACAGAAGCCCAGGAAGTTCAAACCTGACATAAGTTTGAAAATCAAGAAAGAATTCACCAAGTAAATCAAAGCCAAGGTTCTCAAGGTAGTAGAGTATCCAACATGGTTAGCCAATATTGTGTCAGTGCCGAAGAAGGACGAGAAGGTTAGAGTCTGTGTCGACTACCGAGATCTCAACCGAGCTAGTCCTAAAGACGACTTCCCCTTACCGAATATACACATTCTAATTGACAACTGCGCCAAGCATGAACTGCAGTCGTTCATTGATTGTTTTGCTGGGTACTATCAGATATGGATGGATGAGGAAGAGGCAGAAAAATGGCTTTCATTATGCCGTGGGGGATGTATTGTTACAAGATGATGTCGTTTGGGTTAATGAATGTTGGGGCCACTTACATGAGGGCCATGACTACTATTTTCCATGACATAATACGCAAAGAGATCGAGGTGTATGTAGACGATGTCATCATCAAATCCAAGAGGGCCACTGACCATATGGAAGATCTGAGGAAGTTCTTCAACAGACTAAGAAGGTACAACTTGAAGCTAAATCCCGCCAAGTGTGCATTCGGGGTTCCTGCCGAAAAACTACTTGGGTTCATTGTGAGTCGCCGAGGAATAGAACTGGATCCGTCAAAGGTCAAAGACATCCAAGAATTGCCACCACTAAAGAACAAGAAAGAGGTTATGAGTTTCTTGGGAAGACTTAACTACATCAGCCGGTTCATAGCTCAATCCACTATCATTTGTTAACCAATCTTTAAGATGTTGAAGAAGGACGCTGCTACCAGATGGACTGATGATTAACAAAAAGCCTTTGACAGAATCAAGGAATACCTGTCAACGTTGCCAATTTTGGTCCCGCCCGAGCCGGGTAGACCTCTATTACTCTACCTTGCAGTATTGGATGGAGCTTTCGGTTGTGTTCTGGGGCAGCATGATGAAACGGGAAGAAAGGAGTAGGCCATCTATTATCTCAACAAGAAGTTCACCCCATACGAGGCCCGGTATTCTCTATTGGAATTCACCTGTTGTGCTCTGACTTGGGTAGCTCAGAAGTTGAGGCACTATTTCTGTGCCTATACTACTTATCTCATATCAAGAATGGATCCTTTGAAGTACATCTTTCAGAAGCCCATGCCCACTGGCAAGCTAGCCAAGTGGCAAATCCTGCTGAGTAAATTCGAAATTGTTTACATGACTCAGAAGGCAATCAAAGGACAAGCACTAGCAGATCATCTTGCTGAAAATCCCGTGGATGGAGAATACGAGCCTCTAAAAACGTAATTTCCTGATGAAGAGGTATCATTCATAGGGGAAGATATTGTAGAATCCTATGATGGTTGGAGAATGTTTTTTGACGGAGCAGCAAACTTCAAAGGAGTTGGCATAGGAGCGGTCCTAGTATCAAAAACCGGCCAGCATTATCCGGTGTCTGCCAAGCTCAGGTTCCCGTGCACCAACAACATGGTCGAGTATGAAGCCTGCATCTTAGGGCTCAAGCTGGCCATTGACATGAACATTCAGGAATTGCTAGTGATCGGAGATTCAGACCTGCTTATACATCAGGTCCGAGAAGAATGGGCAACCAGGAACTCCAAGATACTCCCTTATTTGCATCATGTACAGGAGTTGAGGAAAAGGTTCACAAAGACAGAGTTTCAACATGTTCCCAAAGTTCAGAATGAGTTTGTCGATGCATTGGCTACCCTATCGTCCATGATACAACACCCAGACAAGAACTTCATTGATCCTATTCCGGTAAAGATCTATGATTATCCAGCTTACTGTGCTCATGTAGAAGAAAAAGCAGCCGGAAAACCTTGGTTTCATGATATCAAGGAATATTTGACGAAGGGAGAATATCAAGAACTCGCAAATTCTACTCAAAAGAGCACACATCGGAGATTATCTAACAACTTCTTTCATAGCGGCAGAATCATGTATAGGAGGACTCCTGATTTGGGATTACTAAGGTGTGTCGACGCAAAGGAAGCATCCAGGCTATTGGAGGAAATTCATGTAGGGACATGCGGTCCACATATGAACGGTTTTGTCTTAGCCAAAAAAATACTCCGAGCTGGTTATTTTTGGATGACTATGGAAACGAACTGCATCCAGTATGTCCGAAAATGCCATCGCTATCAGATACATACAGACATGATAAAGGTGCCTCCAAACGAGCTTACTGCAACAAGCTCGCCATGGCCATTCACCGCTTGGGGAATGGATGTTATCGGACCTATCGAGCCTGCCGCATCAAACGGGCACAGGTTAATTCTAGTGGCAATTGATTATTTCACCAAATGGGTTGAAGCAGCATCATACAAAGCAGTGACTAAGAAAGTGGTAGCAGATTTTATCCGCGACCGTATTGTTTGTCGGTTCGGAATTCCGGAGTCAATCATCACTGATAATGGTTCCATCTCAATAGTGACCTGATGAAAGCCATGTGTAAAACCTTCAAGATCAAACACAAGAATTCTACAGCTTACAGACCTCAGATGAACGGAGCTGTAGAAGCCGCCAATAAGAATATCAAGAAGATACTAAGGAAGATTATAGAGAAGCATAAGTAGTGGCATGAGAAGTTATCATTTGCTTTATTGGGATACCGCACCATAGTTCACACATCAACCGGGGCAACTCCCTATTTGTTGGTTTATGGTATAGAAGCAGTCATTCCCGCCGAGGTAGAAATTCCCTCCTTGAGAATCATACAGGAAACAGAACTTGACGATGCAGAATGGGTAAAGAGTCGCTAGGAGCAATTAGCTCTTACGATTTCCTATATGATGTAATTTGAACTACGCCTGACCTGATTCCCATTTAAGAGGGGATACGTAGGTAGCCCTATGGGTTCAATCACAATTAAATAAAATATTCATTTCCCCCCGCTATTGGAAACTGGGGCAGAATTTTGAGGAGGACCCTCAAAATTCCGAAGTTGATTTCAGCCATTTATCGCACGCAGCTGTCAGAAGCACCAGCCTAGTAAACTGGGGCAGAATTTTAAGGAGGACCCTCAAAATTCCGGAGCGAGAGAGGTTGCAATGTCTTGAACCACGTTGCATTCGTCGTTTCATCTAAAGAAAAATATTTTAAATTATGTATTTATGTTACATATTTTCTAAATCATGCATGTCTGGTATCAAAATTGCTTTGTTTAGCAATGCTACCCCAATGATACACAATGCCAAGCAGGACAAGAGAAGCTCATGGGGAAACAAACTAACCTTACCCCCCCTCCCCCCTTTACAAAACTCACGATTTTTCTTTGGATGCAGGCACTCAAGTCATAAAATCATCAGATATATCTATACACTCATACTTCCTGGGAATACAACTCTCGAAATCATCACCTATTTACAGTTGCTATCCGTACACAACATCCATAGCAGCCACAATATAGCAATCAGTTATCAGCTAAGAGATTTCATTACTATTCGCCTTTTATTTTTTGCATTACATAAGGCTACCTTTCTGCCTTCCGAGGTTAAGCTCTACCTCCATCTGCATTTCTCTACATTGCATAAGTCTACCTTTTTGCCTTCCGAGACTAAGCTATATCTCCATCTGCATTTTCTGCATTGCATAAGGATTCCTTTCTGCCTTTCGAGACTAAGCTCTGTCTCCATCTGCATTTCTCTGCATTGCATAAGGCTACCTTTCTGCCTTCCGAGGTTAAGCTCTGCCTCCATCTGCATTTCTCTGCATTGCATAAGGCTACCTTTCTGCCTTCCGAGACTAAGCTCTGTCTCCATTTGCATTTTCTGCATTGCATATCTGCCTTCCGAGGTTAAGCTCTACCTCCATCTGCATCTCCTGAATTGCATAAGGCTACCTTTCTGCCTTCTGAGGTTAAACTCTACCTCCATCTGCATGGCTGAAATACTGCCACCTTATTTCTCTTGCATGGCTGAAATATCGCCAGTCTTTATTTACGTCTTGCATCGGCTGAAAGATCGCCACCTTCTGCATTTTCATGGGCTGAAAGACTGCCAAATTGTCCAAAGATGTCATCATTCAGAGGCACCATTTTCGTAGCCCGAGAACGCCATGCCATGGCCTGAGGACCCCATTTTATCTTTTGCATATCATTATTCAAAGGCATCATGGTTCGGAGGCATCATCCTCATAGCCCGAGAACATCATTTCATAGCCTGCAAATCTTTTATCATACGCTTCATGGCCCAGGACATCATGGTCCGAGGACGTCATCCTAACCGTCCAAAGACAGCATTCACGGTCCAATAGGAACTTGAATCACGTTTAAATTTATTCAAAATATATATATGCTGGTATTGTTCATTCGCAGGTACACCGGCTAGCAACGGCCGTCTCAGCAGGAGCGATCCCGCTCCAGTTCCCGTAGCCTATCAGACTCTGACCATCCTTTCTCAACCTGAACATCGCGTCCGTTTTTCGAAAATCTCCATCGGCATACTCCGCCAATGGATCTCGAACTACATATGGCCTGATTCCTGTAATACCAGGGATATGTAGGCAGCTCAAAAACTAGAGCTCGGTCAAAACTCTACAAAATCGTTTCATTCGGTCAAAATTGGCCATCATATCTTTACCCGACAACTCTTTCATCCTTCCCGGGTAAAGAGGGGCAGTTGTTGATACCCAATTTTTTCCTATGTATTTTTATATACAAAATACTTTCAAAATAGCATGTACATACATATATAAGCATGCCCAAGAGTTTTGGTATTTTTTCCTAATTTTTAAGATTTTAAAATCAATTTATTGTCTATTTTTAGCAGTACAAAATCCAATAATTATTCCCAAGTTTATCATTTTGGTGAATAATTTATTTTATTCTCATATTTACACCAAAATATAATTAATATGATTTTTGTATATTTTTTACAAATCTATTTGGTATTTTTAAGCTAAATTGCATGTAATTGCAATTATAGCCTATTTCATGATTAGTAGCATTTTATAATTATAAAATTATTTTCAGTATTTTTAAATTAATATTTATATAGTATTTGTTGGCTCAGTATTTTCAATTTACTTTTAAAATTATTATTACTATTTTATAAAATACAAAGGGAAAATAGGCTATTTAAAACTTAGCCCATTTCTATTTCAATTACAGCCCTTTCACCTTCCAATTTTGGCCCTCAATTTGACCCAATTCCGCCCCCAAATTAAACCAGCCCAATCCCCAAATTACCCGACCCCTGACCCGATTAAAAAACCCACCCGACTCCCCTTTGATCTAAGCCGTTGATCATTTTGATCAACGGCCGTAATTCACCCTTTCCTTTTAATTCCCAAACCCCCTTTGACCTAATTCATTTCACCTGAGATGCCGCCTTTGAACCCCTTCATCTCTCAAATCCTCCCGAGCCTCTCTGAAACCCAAATCATCTCCCACCTTATCTCACCATGTTTACCCCGGAATCCATGGCGTCTCCAGCCATAGATGGTCTGTACTCATCCTTTCTCACCATCAGACCTAAACTATTCAAGGTTTTGAAGCCCGACTTCAATTGCTCTCTTCAGATCCTTCTCAGATCTGTAGATCTATGGCTTCTCCGGCCATTACCTAGGCATGTTCAAGCAATATGAGTCTTTTCGACTCAGGATCTGACTTTCCTCAAGACCTTTTTTATTTCTAGGGTTTTCTCTGAAACCCTAAGTTGTTCGAGGTTCTTTACTTGTTTATTTCTTAGATCTGGAAAATGTCTGTGTTCTATTGAACTTTTTAAAGGTTTTCCCCAAATTCTTTTTTCAAAATCGTTTAATATCGATTTAGGGTTTCTGAAATCTTTTCCAAAAGCATCTTTCTCAATTTTTTTGTTCTTTCTTTATGTGTGTTTGTCTGTGTTATGCTCGTATGACTTCTTTTACTATGCATGTACTGTTCTTCTACTTCCTTTTTCTACTATACACGTTACTCATGTACTCACATGTTAATCTGTGTTATGTTTTCCTTACTCTTCTACTATATGTGTTTACTGTGAGTTCTTTGATGTTGTTGGCTTTACTAGACTATGTTTGTGTTCTTACTAAGCATGATTCATCTGTTTTTGCCTAAGTTTGTATCACTTTTTCTTCTGAACTTGTTTAAGTTCTGAGTTTTTTTTTCTCAAAGCGTGTTCTCCATGCTCTTAACTGTGTATCGTGTCTGTTTGTTTCTCATAAGTCTTTGGAAAAGACTTCTAAGCCTCTATCGAGTGGCTTGCCTTCTCATCTCTATTGTCTGATTCATCTTAAAGCCCTAGTATTTAGGGTTTCCTTTGGCAATTTTGATTTTTGTGTTTGAATTAGGGTTCCACTTTGGGACCCTGAACTCTCAGACTCATTGTGAGTCTACAAACGGGACTTGCAGCCTTTCTTGCTTATGATTCTGAACCTCTCTTTGATTAAACTCTCTTCTAAATAAACTTCTTGATTCACATGTTTGTGTGCTTTTATATATGATAACTCTTCTTTCAAAAGGTCTTTACCAACTAATTGATTGATTTCGAATTCCTTTTAATAAGTCCTGACTAATTGTTACTGATTTCCTTTATTTGAACCTTCTTTACTTATTCCTAACTTGGTTCATTCAAACTAAGCCTGTAATGTTGATTTTACTGGCTGTCTGATTGATTCCCTTTCCTTTTTCTTTACAAACCAAGTACCAATGGACTATTGCCTTAAATAAACTCTATGTATTTACCCTTTCTATGCTACTGTGAAAAGATTTTAATCAAATTTATTTCCTCAATTGTATTCTACCCGTTTGAAATCAAATCCCTTAACTGAAGGGAGATCATATGAGACTGATTTCAAAGTTATTTCCTTACCTTTCTTACTCGTTTTCTGCACTATAAAAGGGACTACCCTTCTGCACTTTTGACACCACTTTGAGTTCAATACCTCGAACTTTTAGATCAATACTTTCAACTTACTTACACACTTTATTGCTTTGAGTTCAATACTCTTACAACATTCTTCTCTTTTCTGGGATCTTTTGGAACTTTTGTTTGCAACTTGGCCTTTTCAAGACTACTTTTACTTGTTTGTTTTCTCCGAAACTGATATGTTCTAATTTAGCTTTCCTGCCTCACCCCTATGTGTTTATTTACAGTTTTCTGCAATACTGTTTACTTTGGTGTTCATGATTAATGTTAACTATGTGTGTTCTTTCCTTGCATCTATTTTCTATTATGAATCCCCACCCTTATTCTCTTCTATGTGTTTGGGTTAAGGTTCATGGCCTGACAGTATCCAAATTATTGCCCGGGTCCAAACCTGATCCTCAATGGGTCCTAACTCCCAATTTTGGCTGACAGGCAGGTCAGGGGTGTGCCAGCACTCCCAATTGCTGAGCATGACCACCAGCCTGCCATGGCTTTCCCTGATTCCCCCCTATGCACTTACATTTAATCTTAAAATATTAAGTTCTTCCCCCCTCTTATGAGCCTTGCTTTGGGACCTTGAGTTCTCTTTAAACTTGGACATCTGAGGGTTGACCCTTTCACACTGCATTATGATCTTAATTCTGCAATGTGTTTGGGGTGTAAGCACTGCCCGGAGCCCCTTTGAGACTCTTAGGAACTTTGACACATCCCAAGTATGAGAAAGGCTTTTGGAAATCCGATCCTGGAAGTTGGTTTATCTCATATTGTTGGACTTTGAGTCTAAATTAGGCTGTTCGGTTGTAGCTGGAACTTCTGATGTAATTTTTTACCTTTTTCTGAGTCATTCGGGTCTGTAATAATTTATAATAACTATTGGGGATGGCTAGTGGAGAGGGATGGGATGAATGCATGTAAAAGGGTAGATAACTTGCCTATAGGACTTTCTGATTCTTGCATTCACATAAACAGCATGCCTATAGGTTACTTATAAATTTCTGCATCTTAGAAATTATGCCTATAAGTTCTGCATTTCTGCATATAAAAATCTTGTATCTAGGTTTCTGCATTTTTGTATATAGAAATCATGTATCTAGGTTTCTGCATTTCTGCATATAGAAATCCTGTATCTAGGTTTCTGCATTTCTGCATATAGAAATCTTGTCTCTAAGTTTTTGAATTTCTGCATATAGAAATCATGATCATAGGTTTTCTGCACTTCTTCATATACATGTCATTAGGCAAACAATCATAGATTTAATAATAATCAACTTCATTCTAGATAGCATGCCTATAGGACTCTTGCATTTTTGCAATCATTTAAAAACCAATAATGCTTAGAAATCATGCCTATAGGAGTAATCAATTGAATCAGTTTCGCTATTCCATCTCTGAGTTTAAAATTAGTAGTAATATCATTTACAATCTGCAGAACTCTTGTTTATAAAACCAGTAATCCTTTCTTTAAAATCAGTGTTGTTAGATGTCATGCCTATAGGTATCACCTAGGCAAACCATTAGGTGATCAATTAACTGTGTCAGTTTTGATAAACTACAATCAGACAAGGCTAATTCGGACTCCTCATCTGTGAAATATATGATAAATCAGCCTGTCCTAACGCTTTAATTCAGACCATAACCAGTATTTGAAGTCATGTTATATATTTGCTCCTCTAGGTGAGGAGGCTTGTTTGAGCCTTAACTGCTATTTGTTTTTCCCCTAATAGCTTATGTGTTTTATTTGCCGCCTAGACTTTTTATTCTTTTAAAACTATGAAAAGCTCCAACTCCCTCCCCTTTAGGATTAGTAGTCTCAAATGCCTCCGGGACTGATAGGATTGGGACGGGTAATAGCATGCAATAAGAAACGATACTATTCTGCGCTTTAATACCTTAACAGGGTGGGAAGGGTAGATATGGATATGATGACCGGTGCGCTAATACCACGTGTAGCCCCTCTTTTGAGGAGTGATTACCGGATATTGCATTTATGTGATCCATATTATTTGTAAACCTAGGACCCCCTTTCCTTTATTTGTTTATTTTATTCTCAAACTGTTTCTTTAAAATTTCTGCTTTCTTTACTTTCGTCAAACTCTCAACTTGCTTGCAATATTATGTGAAAAACCCCCTCTACTTGAGACTTCTATTTGCTTACTTGTTATTCAAAGTCACAATTGTAAAATGGTCGGGAACCACACTAGTGGATCTTGGGGGTGCCTAACACCTTCCCCTCGAGATAATTTCTAGCCCTTACCCGAACTCTGGTTTTCCAACTCAAACTCTTCTTTAGTGTCCTAATGCACTTTAATCATTAGGTGGCGACTCTTCAACCCAAAAAAACCAATTCCCAAGAGGGAACGAGTTGTCCTCCCAAATGTCATGAACCCGATTTCGCCTTAGAAAAAGGGCCGCGGCAACAGTTACTGCTCCAACTGGCCAGTCTTAAGAGCCAATTGTGGTAGTGACTCCTGCTGAGCCTGCCTCTACTTCCACTTCTATCCCTCCTGGTCCATCCACCTCAGCGGACCCGGAGATTCCATCCTCCTGTGCACATCTTATTACTGCCCCCCAACTGAGCCGGGAACTTCTTAGTATCAACAACTAGATATAGAGTGCATCCTCCTAGTTGTCTACACTCACTACCATGGTAAAGGCTCAGTCGGCACCTCCACCCCCACAGGTTCCCCAGTCGATAAAGCATGCTCTCAAGGAGATACTAGACAACCAAAAGAAAATCCTCAACACTCAAAAGGTACTGACTGAGGAAGTTATTCACATAGCAAGGCTCTCAAGGAGCTTGCTTGGGATCATAAGAAGATGAGGAAGACACGGGCATCTAAGGAGTCCGTGAAGCACTTGAGAGCTGATGTTGATAGACTGAAGGCAGATCAGCTGCCTTTAGACTTACTACTCCAGGACCCAGTACCCGTAGCTCATTCCCAGCCAGAGCAGTCATAGAGGCCTCCCAAAAGGAAGAGCATGATTCCTACAGTGGATGATACAGTAATCCAGTTGGCCGACCCACCGGAGGCTTCCTCCAGTCAGCCACAGGATACACTTCAAGATCCTGTCCAAGTCCAGGCTCAGGTCCTAGCAGCACAGCAGCAGGCCACCAGGAACCAGTCTGAGGTTCCCGAGCATAGTGAGGACCCTGGGACCACTCAGGAGCCTATGTAGACAGACAGGCCATAGGGAGTCCCTATATCCTTTTCCTTTCTCTTTTGATGCTTTATTTGGTTTAGTGTGCATTGGGGACAATGCCAACTTTTATTTGAGGGGGTAGGCCCTAAATTCGGATGATTGTATATATTTGACATTTTTTATGCTTTCTTGATTTTTCATCTTTGGGTTGTATATAATTTTAATATTTCATTATATTTATCGCACTTTTATTTTACTTTGGGTCTATATATAAAGTTATGTTACATCATACATATTCATCCCATCTATTGTATATTCAAACCCCCTCTTGTATATATTCATTCTACTTTCCTCAAATTTTTCGTTCTTAGCTTCTTATTTGTGATTCGTAGCTTCTTGTTTTTAAAATTTGCAATAAGCCTTTAGTTTTTTTAATGCCACGATTTTTCCAAAGGTGGAGTGTTGTGTGAACCGGGTGGCTCTTCCCAATGATGGATGGCATGACAACCTTCTTAAGGGTTTGAGTCCGTTTTTCTTTTTATTTTTAGTAGTTAGTAGTTATGGGTGCCTCAAGTAAAGCTTCACTTGGGCCTAGCACATTTGCCTTTGATCTTATGGTCAAAAATAAGTTGTTGTGTTTAGGATGGTGAAAGTCGTGGCCTTGAGACTCTTGTATTGGCCAATAATCATCAAGTGGTTTTTCGGGACCATTGTGGCTCAAATCTTATCTAAGGTTGTTGTGGGCCCCCGACTCTATGTCTTTAGCGATCCCATAGCTCGTGTGGTGAGTAATTGCATTACAAGTCCAAGTCCCGAGCTATTGGTCTAGAACTTGCCCTGAATGTTTGTTGAGGCGAAATCCTAAGTGAATTTTGACTTGAGACATGATTATAGGCTCTCTTTCGTCCAAATGATAGCTTGAACACTTCCATAACCTACCAATGATAAGATCCCTAGTCAACCCTTTTGAGCCTTAGACCTTTTTCCTTCAAAACTCATAATACAAGCCTATACCCGTTTTAAAAGATACCCTCTCTGGGCACCCGATCTTTCCTTATCACATGGCAAAAGTATAAGTTTGGGGGGAGAGACGAGATTGTAACAAAGTGGTAAAAAGGCACAAAAATGAAGAAAAGGAAAGGCAATAAAAAGAAAGAAAAGCAAAAAAAACAAAAAGAATGTTCAATATGAAAGAGAATAAAAAGGGATTCAAGAAAAGCAAAGAATGAAAGGTGTGGAAAGTTGAAAAAAGAGAAATGGTAGAAATGTATAAGAAAGAGTGACAGTGTGTCTCTCTAACCCCTCAGAAAGAAGTGAAATGACTCAAAAAGTCACGTGAATGTGTGCCAAATGAATCAAAAGAAGTGCTTAAGGGAAGATGGAACCTACTTACACCAAAACATTTCCTACCCTGAACCAAAAGCCGTCACAATGTCTCCACAAAAGCCCTATATAATCTTGAGTTGAATAAAGCTTACATTAGTGGATACTCACATAAGGGGAAAGCATATGGTACAGAGAGCCGGACTTGTGGCTTTTTCTTGAGAGAGATGAGTGAATTTCCATTATCCTCGTTCTGAGTGCCACTATCTTAAAGGTGAGGATTGCTTAGGGAGAGTTGAGGATGTGTGAGTTTGGGTTCCACAATGACCTAAGTAATAGAAAAGAGTTCTTTGATGTATTGAGTCAATTCTTGATGCTCTTGTGCCACACTTAATCCATCGTGTTTAAAGGAGTAAAAGTTGTTAATGATTGATTTGTATTGAGGGCAATTGTTAGTCCCAATTGATACTAGATGAGGTTACTTTAGGATAGCTGAAATTTTCTTGGATGTTCTCTTAAGGGGTGGGTCTTATTTTGTTTGCTTGAGGACAAGCAAAAGCTTAAGTTTGAGGGAGTTGATAACTAGGGATTTTAATACATTTTATACTCCTTCTTGCTTAAGTTTTGATTATATATTTGTACAAAATAGTCCCAAAAGGCTCACAAGTTGTACTTGATTGCAGGTTTGATCAACAAAGTGACAAGATGTCAAAGATCAGCTCAAAAGGAGTGTAACTTGCACAAGTGCCAAAGACAAGACAAGCTCAAGCAAAGCAGGCCCAATGCGGCCGCACTCCATTCTGTGCGGTTCGCACTAGGTTTAGTGCGGTCCATAGAACCCAAGATCAGAGAGGTGCCAGATTTGAGGATTGAAGCCTATGCGGTCCGCGGTCCATTTTATGCGGACCACACTAGAAGCCTATGCGGCTGCAGTCCATTATGCGCGGTCCGCATTGCCCAAGTTCAGAGCGCTGTATTTTCAAGTTTAGAGCCCTAGTTCAGCCACACACCATTTTGTGCGGTCCGCACTAACCCCGCAGGGGCATTTTTGTCCAGAATTTTTAGCTTAGTATAAATAGCTTTTTTCCCATTTTTTAGGGTATCAGATAGTTTTGTAATGTAGTTGCGCTCGTGGGTTCGACTTTCTTAGCCATTTTGGGCAATTTTATCTACTTTTCATCATTGAATCTTGTTATTTACCTTAGTGATTAATTAATATGAGTTGTTCTCATCTATTTCTTGCTTTTCTTCTTTAATTATGAGTAGTTAGACCCATAAGCTAGGGTTGTGGCTCAACCCTAGAGTGGGTAATTGATGGGTCTTGTATTTTAGGGCTAGATTGACTATGGGTGTTTGATATTTAGGCCAATTTCATGATTAATTACTGAATTAGTGGTTGCAAACACTAGTTTGTGTTTAGTTGACTAGGGTTTTTCTTGAGAAATAGAGCCTAAGTCTCTAAAATCGGTCCAACAAGGAATTGGGGTGTACTCAAGAGATTGATAGCCCCAATTAAAGGGTTAAACCTCGAGAGAGTAATACCCGACTTGATCCCTAGTTGCTTGTGCAAATTTGCATACCTAATTGGTCTTGAGAAAGTCAGTTCGGGCAAAAATCACTCAAACCACCGAGAGGGGTAGAGTAGGTAATATCGTGCAACGGTTATATCATACTCCCCAATTATGTCAATCGTGTCTTATATTCATTTACCCATTAATTAACCACCAAGGTGAAAGTCATTACCCTAGTGCCTCTTAAACCATTTGAACACCCCTTTTTAGTTTAACTCTTAGCTTAATCTAGTTGTATTTACCATTTGTATTTTGATAATAGTAGAAGTAAAAAAGAAAACCCCAAAAATGAGTAGAAGTGTAATTTGGAACACATACGCAATCCTAAACTAGGTAGATGCTCGATTCCAAATTCTAGCTCTCTGTGGAAATCGATCCTGACCCTAAATCGGGTAAAAGCTGCTCTGACCCTCTCTCGCTGCTCATTAGTAGTGCATAGTAGGCCGCGATCATTTCCCTGTGAGATTTATACTGACCATCGGATCTTGCAACACTTAGTCAAGCAAAAGGATCTAAATTTGTGACAGATGAGGTGGTTAGAGTTGCTAAAGGACTATGATATCACTATTCTGTATCACCCGGGCAAGGCCAATGTGGTGACCGATGCTTTGAGTCGTCGGACGAAGAATTTAGGGAGTTTGGCTTATTTACCAGTATCGGAGAGGCCTATGGCGATGGATGTTCAGGACTTAGCCAGCCAGTTTGTGAGATTGGATCTTTCATAGCCCAGTCGGGTTCTAGCTTGCGTGGTTTCTCGGTGTTCCTTATTTAATAGTATCAGAGAGCGGCAGTATGATAACCCCCATTTGCTTGTCCTCAAGGACAAGGTTCAGCACGGTGATGCCAGAGATGTGACTATTGGTGATGATGGGGTATTGAGGATACAGGGTCAGATTTGTGTACCCAGTGTTGATGGGCTGCGAGAGTTGATTCTAGAGGAGGCCCATAGTTCGCGGTATTCCATCGATCCGGGTGCCGCGAAGATGTATTAGGATTTGAGCTAGCACTATTGGTGGAGGCAGATGAAGAAAGATATAGTTGGATTCGTAGCTCGGTGTCTCAACTGTCAGCAGGTGAAGTATGAGCACCAGAGACCGGATGGGTTGCTTCAGCAGATAGAGATTCCGGAGTGGAAGTGGGAGTGGATCACCATGGACTTTGTAGTTAGGCTCCCACGGACTTTGAGGAAGTTTGATGCTATTTGAGTGATTGTGGATCAGCTGACCAAGTCCGTTCATTTCATTCCTGTGTGTACTACTTATTCTTCAAAGCGGTTGGCGGAGATTTATATCCGAGAGATTATTCGTCTGCATGGTATTCCAGTGTCCATCATTTCAGATAGATGTACACAGTTCACATCACGGTTCTAGAGGGTCGTTCACCATGAGTTGGGTACTCGGGTGGAGTTGAGTACAGCATTTCACCCTAAGACGGACGGACAGTCCGAGCGCACTATTCAGATTCTTGAGGATATGCTCCGTGAGTGTGTGATTGAGTTTGGAGGGTCTTGGGATTAGTTCTTGCCATTGGCGGAGTTTGCTTACAACAACAGCTATCAGTCCAGCATTCAGATGGCACCATATGAAGCTTTATATGGTAGGTGGTGTAGATGTCCGGTGGGTTGGTTTGAGCCGGGTAAGGCTAGACTATTGGGCACAAACTTGGTTCAGGATTCTTTGGAGAAGGTTAAGGTGATTCATGATAGACTCTGTACAGCCCAGTCCAGACAGAAGAGTTACGCGTACCGGAAAGTTCGTGATGTTTTCTATATGGTTGGAGAGCTGGTTCTGCTTCGGGTTTCACCTATGAAGGGCGTTATGAGATTTGGAAAGAAAGGGAAGTTGAGTCCAAGGTTTATTGGACCTTTTGAGATATTGAGGCGTGTTGGGATGGTTTCTTATGAGCTTGCCTTACCTCTCAGCTTGGCAGGAGTTCATCTGATATTTCATGTTTTGATGCTCCGGAGGTATTATGGTGATTCGTCGCACGTGTTGGATTTCAGTTCAGTCTAGTTGGACAAGGATCTATCCTATGTTGAGGAGCTAGTGGCAATATTGGATAGGCGGGTTAGAAAGCTGAGGTTAAAGCACATTGCATCAGTGAAAGTTCAATGGCGGGGCTAGCAGGTCGAGGAGGCGACTTGGGAGACCGAGCAGGATATGTGCAACCGTTACCCTCATTTTTTCACTACTTCAGGTATGTCTCTATGCTCATTCGAGGATAAATGAATGTCTAAGTGTAGGAGGATGTGACGACTTGGCCGGTAGTCTTAAGAATTTATGCCCCGATCCCCTATTAATTGCTTTCCCCCAGTTTATTTCTACTATTTTTATTTGCCGAGATGTTCGATTTTGAGTTTCGGAGAGTTTTGGGACACTTAGTCCCTAAATGAGAGCTTAAGTGTTGGAAATTTAGCCATAGTCGGAACAGTGTGAAGACGGACTCGAAATGGAAATTCGATGGTTCTGTTAGCTCCGTTGGGGATTTCGGGGTTAGGAGCGTGTTCAGATTGTGTTTTGGAGGTCCGTAGCTAATTTAGGCTTGAAATGTCGAAAGTTGAATTTTTGAAGTTTCCGGTTTGATAGTGAGATTTTGATCCGAGGTTCGGAATAGAATTCCAAAAGTTGGAGTAGCTCCTTAATGTTTAATGTGATGTATGTACAAATTTTTAGGTCATTCGGATGAGTTTGATAAACTTTTTGATCGAAAGCGTGTTTTTAGAGTTTTTCGAATTCTTAAGCTTGAATCTGATGAAAGATATGTGTTTTGATATTGTTTTGAGCGTTCCGAAGGTTGGAACAAGTTTTAATGATGTTTTAGGATTGGTTGGCAGGTTTGGTTGAGGTCCTGGGGGCCTCGTGGGTGTTTCGGATGCTCAACGAGATCATTTTAGAACTTGTTGGAATTGCAGAAAATCTGGTATCTAGTTTCCTTAATCGTGTTCGCGCTCTTCCCTCCGCGTTCGTGTAGTGTAATTTCGGAGGATGATTAAATTGTTCTTCGCAATCGCGGAAGTCTGCCCCCTCCTCCTTCGTGTTCGCACCCCTCATTTCGCGTTCGCTCAGTAGAGCTAGGAGCCTGGGGTACAGTGACCTTTTCCCTTTCGCGTTCGCATTGCCTGGTCCGCGAACGCGTAAGCCTGCCCTTTTCCTCTTCTGCGTTCACGTACATCATCTCGCGTTCGCATAACCCAGTTCAGGAGCCATCAATTTTTCCTCTTCGCGATCGCACATCATTTCTCGTGATCGCGATGTACAAAACACCTGGGATTATTTTTAAAACCCAAAATCGACGGTTTAAACCATAATTCATATTTTGGACTTGGGAGCTCGGTAGATTGGCGATTTTTGAAGAGATTTTCACCTGGGCAATTTGGGTAAGTGATTCCTACTCGATTTAGACTAATTTCCATGAATCTACACTTAAATCCATCCTTTAATTTCGAAATTTTGGTGGAAATTGGGGGAAAAGTTCTTAGACAAAGAAATTGAGTTTTGATTAGGGATTTGACGTAGGCCCGAGGGGCGTTTTGGTCATTTTACCTAATTTCGTGTATTAGCTTAGAATTTAATTGTAGAATCAGTTACTTGAAGTGTTATTTACATTATGAAATTGAATTGAATAGATTTGAGCCATTTGGAGTCGAGTACTCGTGGTAAGAACTTGGTCTCGGGTTGATTTTGAGCCGGTTCGAGGTAAGTGGCTTGTCTAACCTTGTGTGGGGGACCTTCCCCTTAGGATTGGTATATTTGGTAATTGAAATACCTTGTACATGAGGTGACGAGTGCGTACCTGTGCTAATTGTTGGAAATCCAGTTTTCTTTAAGTAATTACTAGTATGTTTCCTTTCCTGTTTTTATTACTTGCACTATAAAAACTGGTGTTAGCTTAGGAAAGCATGTCTAAGTGACTTAATTGCTTTATTTGTTCAACCTGTCTTACTTGAATTCTGTACAACATGCTAGGCTAGAATCACTTGTTGCCTTAATATGAAATATTGTCATTTCTGTATATTTCCCTGTTGCTGCTGTGTATTTATTTTGGGACTATGAATGTGGGATTCCGGTAGCTCCCCCTTGTATGTTTATTTTGGGACTACGAATGTGGGATTCGGTAGATCCCCCTACACAGTTAAATGGAACTACGGGAATGCACCCGGTAAATTCTCCCAGTACTGGGTATTTATAGTTGGGACTACGAAACGGGATTCTAGTAGATCCCTGTGCACTATGAGTTGGACTATGGGATGGGATCCCGAGAGATCCATTGGATATGTACATATGGGTCTACAGGACGGTATCCTGAGAGATTCCCGATTGTTATTATTGGTGCTGAGCTATATTTCCTTTTTGTGTTTACCTTGTTTCTGTATAGTTGTTACTGTCTTGTACATCCTGTGATATTTTACTACCGTATTTATTCATATTGTTCTGTTCTATATTGTTGATCTTTATATTTTATTTAACCTCAGTAGGGCCTTGACCTTCCTCGTCACTACCCAACCGAGGTTAGGCTTGGCACTTACTGAGTACCGTTGTGGTGTACTCATGCCCCTTCTACACATGTTTTTCATGTGTAGATCCAGGTACCACTACTCAGTCCTACCATCCTTGAGGAGTCGACTGCTCTAGAGACTTCGAGGTACATCTGCTGCGTCCGCAGACCGAGAAGTCCCTTTCTATTCTAGCTGTTAAACATTTCCCTTCTATATTTTCTTTCTTGTTAGATATTCTGGAGTTAGACTGTTAGATATTCCAAAGGCTTGTGTTTCCGTGAGTTTCCGGGTTTTGGGATAGTGTACTTGGTTTTGAGAATGTTGTGTTGTATATGCCGAGCGGCATTATAACTATTGTTTACATTTAGTTATTTAGGTTTTTTTTTATTATTTCTTCCGCAAGCATCGTTTATGTTCTGCATTTGTTAGGCTTACCTAGTCGTAGAGACTAGATGCCATCACGACAGTTCACTGAGGGCAAACTGGGGTCATGACATTCACCTATTTATAATGTAACATGCAGTGTTCACAGCTTCTGCCCATAAACTATGGGCCAGTTTACTAGAAAGAAGCATAGTCCTAGCCACTTCCTCCAATGTACTATTCATTCTTTCAACTACTCCATTTTGTTGTGGAGTCCTAGGAGTAGAAAAATTATGATATATGCCATGCTCATCACAAAATTCAGCAAATTTAGCATTTTCAGATTCAGTATCTTGATCAGACCTAGTTGATGCGAGTTGATTACCTAGTTGTTTCTGAGTTTTTTCTAACAAAAGAAGTAAATATGTCAAATGCTTCATCTTTAAATCTTAGAAACAGTGTCCAAGTAAACCTAGAGTAATCATCAACAAGCACCATAACATATCTCTTACCACCTCTGCTCAATGTTTTTATTGGTCCACAAAGATCTATATGGACCAGTTCCATCATTCTGGTGGTGCTTATCATTTTCTTACTTTTGAAAGAGGATCTTATCTGCTTCTCCCTTGCACAAGCGTCACAAACTTTATCTTCCTTGAACTTAATGTTAGGCAGTCCTATCACCAAGTCCTTGGAGACTAGTTTGTTGAGTTGACTTAGACTGGCATGTCCAAATCTTTTGTGCCAAAGGATGGGATCATTATCCAATACACTTAAACAAGTGAGTTCATTATCTGAGAGTGTGGACAGATCCACAATATATATGTTGTTCACTTTTTTCCCCTGCAAAACTATCTTGTTAGTGATGAGATTAATCACAAAGCATTTTATAGAGGTGAATGCAACCATATTACCTCTATCACGCAATTGTGATACACTTATTAGACTGTACTTTAGTCCATCAATCAGGTAGACATTCTCAATAGAGTGAGTGTCAGTCTTACCTACCTTGTCAACCCCAATGATCTCACATTCTTCCCATTTTCGAAAGAGACATTACCTCATTTAAGGTCCTCAAGTGAAAGGAATTGATTCTTGCTTCCTGTCATATGTTTTGAGCAGCCGCTATCCATATACCACATTTGTCTACTCCCCTTCACTTGGACCTACAAAAGGAAATCAGGGGTTAGTCTTAGGAACCCAAACTAGTTTGGGTCCCTTTTTATAGGCAAAAGGATGAATCAAATTCTTTTTAGCCCAACTTGGCAGCCTATTTTTCCCTTGAACAAATTCTTTATTCTTTTGACTTGCCTTTTCTTTTGCAGTGCATTCACTTTATAGTGATCCGTTTTACCACAATGTGTGCAAATTTTGTTCTCAGAAAGTGTGAGGTACTTGCTTTTGGGATCCCACTTAGGTGCAGGGTTCCCAAAGCCAAGTCCTCTTTTGTTGCTACTATGGTGTTCTTGTAGCCATGAAAGTGCATCGGAGGACCTGTTCCATTTATAGGTTCTGTCTAGCTCATGCTTGACCTTTCTTAGATCCTCCTTTAGGATTTTTATTTGTTCATCTCTTTTGTACAAATAATCTTTCATTTTTCCTACATTTTCTTCTAAAGTGAGTTGTGTGTGATCAACTGTCTTTTTACTTGTACCTAGTTTCAATTTTAGATTTTCAGATATAAGCTCTAGGATAGTTGTGTCAAGTTCATGAACATGGTTCTTCAACACAACATTTTCACTTTCAGTTTCACTAGCCATATGTTCCAGGTTTTTGCACTTAGCTTTTAAAACTACACACCCTTTTGACAGTTGTTCCTTTTCATTGTTTACATCCTCAGATTCATCAATTAGCTCTAGGAGCAACTCAGAAAACCTTTCCTTAGGCAAAAATTTAATCTTATCTTTGAGATGAGAAACACTTACCTCAGCTTCTTTATCAGATTCTCCAATAGCCATAAGTGCTCGTTCATTATCGTTATTATCATCTGAGCATTCATCTGAGCTATCTCCCCAAGCAGAGACCATAGCCTTTGTTGATCCTTTGTTGTTGCTTTTCTTGGGTTGAACTTGTTCCTTCTTCATGTTCCTCCGTTCAACTCTTTTCTTATTCCATTCAATTTCCCATAAAGAACAGCTTTTGATATGGTGATCAGTCTTTCCACACTTGTAGCAGCCATCATTAGTTTGCTTCTCAAGAGCATTTGGTTTGTTGTAGCTTCCACTTCTTGAAGAACTCTGTCCTCACCTTAGGTACTTCTTGAAGTCTTTGGTAATCATAGTCATTTCATCATCTTCCAGATTAGAACCTTTAGTGATTCTGAGAGACAAACTCCTTTCCTTCTTAGGTACATCTATATTAATATTTTGTCTCCCAAGTTCATAGGCAATAAGATTTCCAATCAATTCATCTACTGGGAGAGTGGCGATATTCTTTGATTCCCTTATGGCAGTGATTCTACTCTCCCAAGTGATAGGCAAAACTCTATTCAATATCTTTTCTACTCTTTATTCTTCAAGAATAATCCTTCCAAGAGACTTTAGTTCATTTGTCGGTGTAGTTAACCTTATGTACAACTCTTGAATAGTTTCTCCTTCCTTCATAACAAAACTCTCATATTGAGAGTACAGTAGAGTTCCTCTGGATCTCTTCACCTGAGGTGTTCTTTCATGAGCCACTTCTAGTGTGTCCGATATTTGCTTAGCAGTGGTACACCCTTGAATTCTATTGTACTCATCTGGACCAAGTCCACAAACAAGCAATTTCTTCGCTTTAGCATTCTTCTCCCACTTTCTCAAGTCCTCAGTAGTGCAATCAGCTCTTGTCTTTGGCACATTTACTCCTTCAGCATTTTTCTTCAAGGTGGCCAATGGACCATCGTTGACGATGTCCCATAGCTCATAGTCCTCTTCTATAACGTGATCTCTCATCCTATTTTTCCACCAAGAGTAGTACTGGCCATTAAAGAGTGGCGGCCTAGCAGTGGATTGCCCTTCCTAATTTTCAAGTGGTGTACTCATGTTGATCTTTTCCAAATGTGTAAGCATTTTCAAGGATAACCCGCTCTGATACCAATTGATGTTTTATACTTCAATGCCACAAAAGATGAGGGGTGGTTTATATGGTGTCCAACTTTCACGTGCACGGATTATAGAAGGGCATGGTTCTTCTATGTGTTCCTTATACTACTATTGCGGAAATAATAAATGTGAAAAGTAAATAACGCAAGTATTTTTACGTGAAAAACACCCGGTTCAAAAGGTGAAAAAATCAAGACCTACAACTCAGTAGGATTTTCCCCAACACTTCATTAAATCACTAAGCCAAAATAACATTTACAAAAACTCTTTGTAAACCTAAAGATTACCTCTAATCTCATTGTGGCAACTAGCCTCTAACTGTTGCGACAATTTCAAGTTAACTCTAACTTGAATATTCAGAGTACCTAATACAATTTTTTTTAGATAAAGCTGAATGGTACAAATTGAAAATACCTACTACAACTGAACTAGAATAAAAGACAAACACTCAAAACTGGTTTTTCTATCTGGTTCATGTAGCTTCAGGTTCGCACACATGAATCACACAAGAATTGGTTGCAAAATGCCTTGCTATTTTGCTCTCAACTCATGTTTAACTTCAGCTTTTGTGCGTGCCTATAAAGTGAGAACATCCTGAAATATATATATAGTTAGTAGAATAGGAAATAACTAGAGTTTCAATGCTATACTCTTCCTTGATGGAAGAGTTCTAGTTAACTTCAACTTCTAATCCCTTCCTTATCTTGGATATAGTGTTCTCTTTGAGTAAGGAGTCCTTTTCCCTATCAATTATGTAACATTTAAGATCAGGAGATATCAGATATAACAAGTTAAGCTTATCTCCCTCACATGCATCCCTTATGCTTGAATCTGCCCATGTCTGTGTACACTGTGAATAAACCTGGTTCATACTTGAGTTCCTTTGTCAATCATCAAAACAAATTTCACTTGGACCAACAATCACAAAGAAATACCTCCACTTTTGCGACCCTCTATCTAATCGTGCATGTCAAATGGAAGCTAAAATTGGTACGTGACAAGAGTTTAATTATAATAGAAGATAAGTGGACAATAAAGCAGCAGCTAAGAGCATGATAAGAAGGATATGCTTATCTTGTGGAAATTTCCTTACCTTTTTCTCAAATTGATCATAAATCAGTCATTTGTGTTATCAGAATTCTTGCATCAAATCACAAGACAAAGAAAAAGAATTAATGCTGCAATTCTTGATGCTGTTTCGGCAAATGCAGCATCTTGAGATTTCATGCCTGTCTTGTTTTGGAGAGTTGTTAAAATTTCTATTGCTTAAGTTAGAGTTAATTTGAGGAGTAAATTAGGGGCAATTGGCTATTTTGGGCAGTACTGGACTCATTTCGATGTTTCATTCTAAAACTTCGTTCACTCGTAACCTTAGACATTTATTTTGCTTTGCATCCGTTAAAAGGGCAGTCCGGTACATAAAGTATCATATGTTCACATAATGTTTAGGAAAGATCGTACATTAAGGGGTGTGATGTAGACAACATACCCTAATACAAATATTAGTGAGTGCCTCCGTTGTTTCGAATATCATATTTATATGAATATTCACTGCTATTGACTAGTAGTATTTATGGTATAATTCATCTGGTAAATGGAACTTGATAGTGAGGCTATTTCAAATTAGTGTCGTGTAAAACCCATTAAAGGGGCTTCTTATTACGAGTTTTTAGTTTCATTTCTAATGCTCAAACTTAGACTTTATGTTAAGGATGAATAAGCTTCATTCATTCCACTACGTACCCTGAATGATTAATGGCTCATCAATATATATATATATACTTTTCAATAGGTTGGTAGGTATAGTTTGCTTAAATTCCTCCTTTTCTAGGTAAATTTGCTATTGTTTAAATGGATGCCGGGAAATTGGAAATTGAATGGCATCGGCATATCTTTTTTAGGATTTCTTTCGCGTTAACCTATTTAAATTTTGGTGGTGGATAAATAATTTCTACTCCATTCAAGTAATTAAATTTCAAAAGAAAAAGGCTTCCCTGCCTTCGATATTTGCAATAATTAATAAACTTACTTTTAAAAGAGCAATTAACCACAGTTAAATTTTACAAAAGAACATGTCATGCGTTTATTAATTTAATACACATTCGATTTTTTACCTTCGAACTTGAAAGAGGAAATAACTTCTATTAAGAAAGCTAATATAAATTAAAAATTCATACATTAATTTTATTACCTTTCCCTTTTTTCTTATTTCTTTTTCCCCACAACAGTTTTTTTTGTGGAGCAATGTTTTAAGGTTCTTAGTTCTTCGTTGGTCCCAACTCACAATACCATCATTTTAATTTGTACACGTGTTCGCAACCCAATGAGTACTAGAGTTGTACTAGTAAATGCAGTGTAATATTATGATTTCTTGACCATTAAACTATTATTCATCCATAATGAGTCTTGTCTTTTGTTTTTCTTTTTAAGATCTTCGTCCCTGATTTAGAGCCGTTTGGCTTAGCTGATTTAAGTATCTGATAAGCATTAGGTGCTGAAAAGTACTTTAAGTGCTGAAACTAATTTAAAAAATAAATAATTATGTGTTTGGATAAAAGTGCTGAAATTAATAATAAGCAGTTGAAGAATTGGGTATACGAAGAGTTTTGTTTAAAAAGAATTATTTTAGGGATAGAATAGTAAATATTTTGATCAAACCTAAAGTGCTTATAAGCTGAAATTTGATAAGTTGGGGGAGACCAACTTATGGCTTTTGGCTTATAAGTACTTAACTTATAAGCATTTTTAATTTTACCAAACGCGTAGATAAGCAAAAAGTGTTTATAAGCCAGTTTGACCAGCTTATAAGCTTAACCAAACACTCTCTTATTCTTTCATGCAGTCGGTAAAGTCGTAAAGACTATAATTAACTAGATATTAGCAAACATGACATTACTTGAAATTTTCAGTACGAATTATGACTTCTTAACTGTTTATCCAAGATGAGCTTTTGTGACTAGCCATACTTATTATTTATATTTGCAAATTATGTCAAATGATCACCCGTGGCAAAAGCCACAGATAAAAGAGCCAACAAATGCGAAAAAATGGCGTGTGGTAGCCATTAAATAAGGTGGTCTTTATTTTTTATCCATTAATTTTAATGCTGAGCAAAAATAGTCGCTACATCATTAAAATTATTTTGAAAAGACAGTTTTACCCTTTCTTCAATTCTTATATTCCCAAACCCTTGTTTTATTCGTTCAAACCTTCAGAGGGAAAATTTGAGAGCAAAAATTTCAGAGGCAAGTTTCGCGTGCTCCTCAGTATTTGTATCGTCCTCGCATGCAAACCAGTTGTATTTAATCTTTCTCCTTCTTCATATTCTCTGTCATCTTCTCTGCATTGAACGATCGAACTGGTATTTTTTTCGCTTTTATGCATTTTTATTTTTGTATATGTTTAATCGCGATCAATGTTGTGTCAAGTATGTGTGAAATTTCAAAAATAATGATTATAAGTTGATTCAGTGTCGAATAAGTAGCGAATTTTTGTGAGGAAGTTATTCAGAAATTTTTAGTATTGAAATGTGTTTGTGGTTCAATCAACATATTTGATTATGTAAGGACATTTCATAAAAATAGTCGTACAATTTCATAAGCTAACTGTGTTTATGA
The DNA here is from genome assembly GCF_000393655.2 of Nicotiana sylvestris. Classification (NCBI taxonomy): domain Eukaryota; kingdom Viridiplantae; phylum Streptophyta; class Magnoliopsida; order Solanales; family Solanaceae; genus Nicotiana; species Nicotiana sylvestris. The sequence goes on along the minus strand of NC_091066.1, from coordinate 16,028,092 downwards.
ATTTTAGTTAACTGTGTTCATAAAAGTTAAGGATCAAGTGTCATTAACTTTTGAACTTGGAACTCAAAGTTAAGGACGAGTGTCCTTAACTTTTGAACTTGAAACTTGAAGTTCAGGACCAAGTGTCTTTAACTTTGGAACTTGAAACTTGAAGTTCAGGACCAAGTGTCCTTAACTTTTCAACTTGAAACTATAAGTCAAGGACTGCCTGTTCTTAACTTTTTAACTTGTAACTCTAAGTTAAGGACCAAGTGTCCTTAACTTTTGAACTTGTCTGTCAAAATTCAGGACTAAGTGTCCTTAACTTTTGAACTTGGAATTCAAAGTTAAGGACCAAGTGTACTTTACTTTTGAACTTGAAACTTGAAGTTCAGGACTAAGTGTCCTTAACTTTTCAACTTGAAACTATAAGTTAAGTATTTCCTGTCCTTAACTTTTTAACTTATAACTTGAAGTTATGGACCAAGTTTCCTTAACTTTTGAACTGGAAAGTTGAAGTTCGGGACCTATTGTCTTTAACTTTTTAACTTGAAACTTGAAGTTCAGGACCAAGTGCCCCAAACTTTTCAACTTGTAACTGTAAGTCCTAATCTTTTATAATCTTTTTCCTTCTTTGTAGTGTGCTAATGGAAGGATATCGTGTGTTTGACTTTGATGTTTGGCATAATTTAATGATCTATTGGAAAGGAGATTTACAGTATAAGAAAACAATCAAAAGTTTTTTGTCGAACAGGCAGTGGAAAAGTTGAGGGATGGTATTTTTGGAAACTTTTTTCGATTAAAAAGTGTGAAGTTCTGTGGTAAACTTATTCACTGTGTATTGCTTTCAGAAATTGTAGATAATGACCCTGATTCGATTACATTCAAGGTTTTTGACCATGAAATTAAGTTTACACGTGAAGCATTTCATATAATTACTTGTTTGAAGTATTATTCTTCACTGGACATCAAAGGTTTGCATGAAAAGGAGAATAGGCTTTCGAAAGTCTATTTCCTCGGAAAGGATAGAGTTGAGTTGGGTGATTTGTTTAATTTTATTACTAGTTACCCAAATGGTACATCTGCATCATCAGTAGGCAACGACGATGATGCTGTGAAGTTGACAACAATTTATTTTTTTGAATCTATTTTGATGGGGAAGCAGAAGAATAAGAATGTGTCCGAGCAGATAATAAAAATTGTAGATGATGATGAACTCTGCTCATCTTTCAACTGGGGCTCTCTTTGTTATGAAACGTTATTAAAATCATTGAAGAGTTGTTTGAAGCCCAATGAGAATGACAAAGATAAATACAAGGATAGTTACACTATACTTGGCTTTCCTTTTGTTTTTTGTGTTCGGATTATGGAAGTATTGCCTATTTTCCATGAAAAACAATTTGTGAACTTCCGAGAATGTGGTTTTCCTCGGATGTTATGTTATTCGGAAATAAAATCTCCACAATATGATTCTCTGTGTAAAAAATACTTCCATAATGAAAATGTAAGTTAATCTAATTACTAGCTTCTTCTTTTTTTTTATTTGTTTTAGTTCTGAAAACTTATATTTTTTTGGTTATATAATAGGTGTAAAAGCTGATCGAGGTGGCACCATTTATTCTTATTGAAGAAGATACAGAGCCTGTTAGTGTGCATGAGCCAATTTCTCAAGATCAAAGCTCAATACCTTCTTCCACACAATTTAATGAAGTCATGCTTAAGGAAATTATTAAAGTAGTTTTTCTGTCTTTGAATAACATTAGTTTTTTATTTGATTCTTTTTTGCTTAAGAGACTTTTTTGTTTTTATGGTTTTTGATTCAGAAATTATCAAAGAAGTTTAAAAAGGATCTGCATGCTGAAGTTACTAGAATAAATCAGAAAATAGTTGTATCAGAAAAAAGATTCAAAATGATATCAAGGTAATATCATTAATTTCAATTAGTCTAAGTTCAGGACCTTGTGTCCTAAACTTTTTTACATGTAAGTCTAAGTTAAGGACCATCTGTCCTGAACTTTTGAACTTGAAACTTGAAGTTCAGGACCATGGTCCTTAACTTTTGAACTTAAAACTTGAAGTTAAAGACCTATTGTCCTTAACTTTTGATCTTGTAACTATAAGTTAAGGACTGTCTGTCTTTATTTTTGAACTTGAAACTTGAAGTTTAGGACCAAGTGTTCTTAACTTTTCAACTTGTAAGTCTAAGTTCAGGATCATCTGTCCTAAATTTTTTAACTTGAAACCTGAAGTCCAGGACCAAGTGTCCTTAACTTTTCAATTTGAAACTTGAAGTTCAGGACCTATTGTCCTTAACTTTTTAACTTGTAACTCAAAGTTAAGGACTGCATGTCCTTAACTTTTGAACTTGAAGCTTGAAGTTTAGGACCAAGTGTCCTTAACTTTTAAACTTGTTACTCTAAGTTAAGGATTGCCTATCATTAACTTTTTTTACTTGTAACTTGAAGTGTAGGACTACCTGTCCTTAACTTTCTAACTTAGTTTCTTTCACATGATTTAAAGAAAAGTCTAGGATCAAAGATTGATACTTTGTTGAAGATTTTTGTGAAACCTGATGAAAGGAACATAGAGAGAGAATCTAGTGTTCCAATTACTAAAGATGGAGTTGATGATCATTGTGATGGTACAGAACCTACTGTTACAATTAACAAAGATGCAGATGGTGATGAATGTGATGATACAGATGTGCATGCAGAAGTTCAGTATGAAAGCGATTATAGAGATGCACGTCTAGATGATGAAACTGATATTGGCACTGAAATTGGGAAAGGTTAGATATAGATTTTGAATTTTTTGTCAAAGAAATTTATATTCAATAGTGTAATACATATAAACATTTTTGTGATTATAAATATATGTAGAATTTGTTGATGGAGTGGATGTTCAAGATGTATTAGAATGTCAAGACCAGAAAAATCCAAAAGAGACAAGAGTAACAGAAAAAATTTGTAAATGTGGAGTGCAATTTCAGGATTTAGAAAGTCCATTGGGAATAAGTGTCAGTGAGATTGTATGCAAATGTTTAGAAGGAACATATGATATGTCTACACCTCTATCATATAAAGAGAAATTTGGAGTTCAAAATTATGCCAATCAAGGTTAGATGAAATTTTCATGATATGTTGAATGTTAGTTTTAGTGAACTATTAGAATGGGTATTAATTGTAAATGTTACAGAATCTTTTGAAGCTGCGAGGGAAGAAGATGGAGTGGAGTATCAAGACAAAAGTGGAGTACAATCTCAAGACTTAGAAAATACCCAAGGAACAAGCATAAGTGAGATTGTTTCCAAATACATAGACGGAACATGTGATCTCTCTACAGCTCACTCTCTTACCGACAATATTGGAAGCTAAGAAAATGCTAGTGAAGATAATGATTTAATTGTGATGATCTTGACAGTTGCAAATGGTTAGATAGTGTTTTTTTTAATTTTATACATGTTTGTTTTAATCAAAGATTAGTAACAAGTACTAATTGTGTTAGCTCTTGTAAATATTTTGCAGAATCTTGTGAACTTGCAATTGAAGAACATGGAGAACAGTTGCAAGATAAAGAAAATATGCAGTTGAAAGATAAAGAAAATGCAACCAATATGTCAGCTCAATTGTCTGTTGAAAAAATACAAGAAGGCAGTGTGAACAAGACATGTATTGATTGTGTCCTAAATATTATATTCATAATTAAAAGTGCCAGTACATTTCAAAAATAATGTTCTTAGTTTTGTCTCTTCATTTGACGACTTGCACCAAACTAATATATATATATATATATATATATATATATATATATATAGTGTTGTCAGAGCAAAAGATGAAGATCTTAACCAATATACTAGGAAAAGGAAGAGAGATAGTATTGGTTATGATGGTCCATCATTTTCTATTCTTACTCCTACTCCTACAAGTACACAAATGAGCATTGATGAGGGTTTGTCTATGGAGGTCGAAGGAAATATTAAAGAAGAGCTTGGTTGAGGTAAAAGAAATAAGAAGCTTAGTTGGCAGTTGAAATCTCCTTTTGAACAAGAAAGAAAAACAGGAACATCGATGGCACACAATGAAAATACTCCCAAGAAAACGGGCTGGATAAAATCAAAATATACTCGTACATGTATTTTTTATTATGCCAAAGATGATACAAAATTATTGAAGAAATTCATTATGTGGTTGGGCAAGGAGAAAAGGAAAGGTCGCAAAAAGCGTAAGTCCCTAAATGTATTTCATTATTTGTTAATTACTTAAATTCGTGTCCTTAACTTATAATCTTAAATTTAGGACTAAGTAAATTGATATTTAAATTCCTAAAGTTAAGTGTCCTTAACTTTTAAATTTGGAAATAAAAGTTAAGGACCAAGTGTCCTTAACTTTTGAACTTGTAAGTCAAAGTTCAGGACCATGTGTCCTTAACTTTTGAACTTGTAAGTCTAAGTTCAGGACCAAGTGTCCTCAACTTTTGAAGTTGAAAGTCTAAATTCAGAACCATGTGTGAACTTGAAACTTGAAGTTTAGGACCAAGTGTCCTTAACTTTTGAAGTTGGAACTATAAGTTAAGGACTGCCTATCCTTAACTTTTATACTTATTAGTCTAAGTTAAGGACAAAGTGTCATGAACTTTTGAACTTGTAAGTCTAAGTTCAGGACCATGTGTCCTTAACTTTTGAACTTGAAACTCAAACTTCAGGACCAAGTGTCCTTAACTTTTGAACTTGAATATCAAACTTCAGGACCAAGTGTCCTTAACTTTTCAACTTGAAAGTCTAAGTTCAGGACTAACTTCTAACTTTGATATTTTCAAACTTTTCAGGGGACAAACTGATATATATGCTGATGATAATGGTGTGAGAAAGAATCCATACAAATTGTATCATAAAAAATCAGTCGTAAAATGTTCTTCCTTGAGTTCGGATAGTAGCTTTGTACTTGATGATAAGGTTTGATAATTCGCAAGGCATTTATTTTCTTTATTCTTAATTTATTATTTTTTAATTATTTTATGACTCATGGATTTATTTTATTTTTGGCCTTTTTATGAAGCATATTGGCATTGCCCTATATTATCTGAGAAAGAAGGAATGCTACCACCCTCGCGACCATCCTTTTCGTTTCACAACTACAGATATACCTTTTGATAACTATATGGTGCTTGTGTATAAGGATTTCAATGAAGATGCTGTAGATGAGTTTTGATGTGGTGATAATCAATTGTTTCTGACACCATATATGTGGGGTGACAGTCGTAGATGTGCAATTGCTTGGACAGAGGTTGACAAAATCTTTTTTTCATGTCGGCTTCCTTCAGAAGATGATAATGCTGTGACACATTTTCTTTTGGGGGTATTGGACTTGAATGAGAAAAAGATTGATGGGTACGATTCCATATATAGTGAGCCATATGAGGCAAGAATGAATCACATTGAAATGTATGCACGCATGATCCATAACTTGCTAAAGTTCTCACAGTTTGAGAAACATCACAAGTCTTTTGGAAATGCATTCAACAAATTTGATATTCAGTGGCAAAGATCACCACACCAAACTGGATCGTACTTGTTGTTATTTGTTATATAATTTATATGTACTTTACATTTATTGTTTAATTGACTCCATATCTTACATTTTTCTTAGGACTGATTGTGGTGCATTCCTAATTAAGTATGTGGAGTTGTTGATGATGGGAAAGGATGTGGAGAAATTCCAACCTGAAGACATAAAAGACTTTAGAAAAGAACTTGCAGCAAATCTTTGGGAACATGGAGAGTGGAAAAGAAATTCTGGTTATGATACACCACCAGAAAATGTTGGCGACAGCTATGATAGTGAAAATGAAACTTGTTGTCCAAAGGACTTGTAGTTTAGTTGTAAAGAAAGTTAGTTGTGGTTGATTTTTTGTATAAAATTGCTGTAAAGAATCCATATGAATTCTAAAATATCTTGTAAATTCCTCAAAAGGCACTTTTATTTTCTTTGCATAGCATAATTTTTTGTCACAACTATGCAAAATTACAATTTCAGAAGTAATATGAAGGCATCATGTTATTAATTTCTTTGTTTCTGTCAAGTATTGATTTGTCCATTGAGCTTATTAGTATTAGTTCAAGACCAAGTGTAATTGAACGTCAAATTCAAAGTTAAGGACCAAGTGTCCTTAACTTTTGAACTTGTAAGTCAAAGTTCAGGAGCATGTGTCCTTAACTTTTGAACTTGAAACTGAAACTTCAGGACTAAGTGTAACTTTTGAACTTGAAACTCAAACTTCAGGACCAAGTGTCCTTAACTTTTGAACTTGAAAGTCCAAGTTCAGGACCATGTGTCCTCAACTTTTGAAATTGAATCCTTAACTTTTGAACTTGGAACTCAAACTTCAGGACTAATTGTCCTTATGTTTTGTACTTGGAACTGTAAGTTAAGGACCAAGTGTCCTTAACTTTTCAACTTGTAAGTCAAAGTTAAGTATTGTATGTCCTTAACTTTTGAACTTGAAACTCAAAGTAAAGGATAGACAGTCCTTAACTTTTGAACTTTGAACTCAAAGTTAAGGACTGCCTGTCCTTAACTTTTGAACCTGTAAGTCAAACTTAAGGACTGCATATCCTTAACTTTTGAACCTGTAACTCAAACTTAAGGATTGTTTGTCCTTAACTTTTGAACTTTGAATTCAAAAGAAACAAAAAGAACGTAAGCATAAAGAAAATTTGAAAATTCAGACATTTGCTCAAATAAGAATAATCTAAATAAATCCAATTTATAGCAAAAACTTAAAAGAGTCGATAAACATAAGTAGATATATCTACTATTCTCTATGCTTTCTTGAAAATGGATGGACTGCCGGAGAATATATACAAGTTGTTCTATTATGACCAATTCTTCTGCAACGACCACATTTAAATGTTATTTTTTATGACTCGGTAGCTGGAATATGCCTTTTCCTTCTGCCTTCTACCTGGTGGCACTTTGAAATCTGGAGGTTTAACAATTTGTGACTTAACACTCTCTGGTACAATCCAAGAATCAGTATGTCCTACAGGATGTATTTGTCTTTCATATATTTTCAGCCAAGATTCCTTTAAGTACCAATGCGAGCAAAGGTTGGAGTTCTTGATGTTTCTCTTCTCGATAGCTGCAATTGTATGTATGCATGGTAATTCATCAAATTGAAACTGAAAACAATCACATGTTCTTTTGTTTAAGTCCACCAAGAAAGTTATTCCTTCTTTTTCAACTCTAGAACGCCATGAATCAACAGGGAAGACCTTCAATGTTGAAAAATTATAAGTTAGTACATTATGTTAAATTATATTAAAATCATAACCTAAACATAGAACATATACTTACATTCAAAGTAAATGCTAAATCTATCTTTTTCTTCAATTTCTCCTCTACCCAACAAGAAATATCATAAAAAGTTCCTTCTGCTTCATTTCTTCTTTCATAAAACCAATGTTGTAGCTTTAGTTGAATGAAATCCATCATTCTTAATATAGGCAGCTCCCTTGCTTCTAATAGGACAGAATTCATTGACTCAACTACGTTTGTTGTGAGCATGCCATATCTTCGTCGTAGACTACAAGAACGTGCCCACCTTTCTCGTGGTTCTTCCAACAAGTAGTCATAAGTCTTCTTATCTACTTTTGCTATATCTGACATGTATAGATCAAATTCTTTGCACTTGTATACTCTTGCAGCACTTTGGAAAAGTTTTATGACCTCACTTTTCACTTTCCTTCGCTTTAGGTTCTACTCCAAATGATAGATACAAATCTCATGATGGCTTTCAGGATATACCTTTGCAATGCCATATGCAATAGCTTGATACCTGTCTGATAAAAACATTAAATTCTCACGGCTCCCAATTGCATTGCAAACTGAGTAAAGTACCACTCATAGGAATTGTTATTTTCAGATTCTGCTATTCCAAAGGCTAGTGGGAAAATTTGGTTATTTGCATCCTTTGAAACTGAAATCATTAAAACACCACGAAATTTTGACTTCAAAAAAGTTGCATCAACAGCAATCACTGGTCTACAATGATTCCAACCAGATATTGATGATTCATATGCATAAAACATATAAAAAACTTGAAAATACAGTATAAAATAAGGTTAACAGAAGTTAAGGACAGGTAGTCCTGAACTTCAGGTTACAAGGCCAAAAGTTAAGGACAAGTAGTCTTGAAATTAGACTAACAAGGTCAAAAGTTAAGGACAGACAATCCTTAACTTAGAGTTACAAGTTATAAAGTTAAGGACATGCAGTCCTTAACTTTGAGTTCAAAGTTCAAAAGTTAAGGACAAACAGTCTTTAACTTTGACTTACAAGTTCAAAAGTTAAGGACATCCAGTTCTGAACTTCAGGATACAAGCTCAAAAGTTAACTGGTTAAAGACAGCATGTCCTAAATTTTATAAAATGGACTAATAAACTTTTTTTTAATTGTTTACCTGTTGTTGTCGTCTATATTTATGTTAGTATATGTTTCCGGGTTTTTACTTCTCATCATATACAAGTATGAAGACAATAATTCATAATTCTCTTCAGGAGTTCCTCTTATTAAAGCGGAAGCACATTGAATAGCACGCCACGCCTTGTGATACCCAATGTCTAGTCCATGTAATTTTTGCATTTCTGCTACGACAAAAGCTGGTGTAACTTCAAACCTTGGGTCTCGAAGATTGTCGATAATGTAACCACTAATCAACTTTGAAGTTCCATGCCTTTAATTAGCTTTCAAAGTGTTAACAGAGCAATCATGATTTTTCTCAATCTTTGCTATCTTGAATAGTGTTAAATCTTTAATTTTGAAAGCACGCACACACCACCCACCTATCATCATTGCATTTCAATGAATATCTTGTTGAGCTTGATCTAACAACCTTAAATTCAAAATGTCCTTTAATTTTCTATATTAGAAAAATAGTTAATTATACTCTTCTTTTTGTCAAATATTGATCCCACTTTTATTTCATCCAACGAAGCATTTTCTCTTAATATCGTAGTTGGGGATTCTTTTTGTTTCAAATTTGACCTTCGTCTAGTTAGTTGAGTAGAGGTTTTTTCAGCAACTTCTTCGATTACCGGTGCACTCTCTAAGACTTGAATACCCAAAGCTTGTTCGTTGTCAATCTCTATAATGCTTTGTCCTTCTACTTGAATAGAATCAAATGTTTGAAGCACCTCTTCAGTTATTGGTTGAGCTTCAACCATATCTATTTCCATTATATGTTGGCATTTGTTTTAATTTTCATGTTGAGTTTCTTTGTTGACATGTTCAAAGGTGCTTGTTGATCCAAAAACTCTTTCCGAAATATCAACAATGAAACGACAGCCCTTGAAGAGTGAATGAGTTTTTAGTAACTCTATACATGTATGAAGATCTAAATCTTTGGATACAAGCATTCCCTTGCTTGTTCCAAGGTTGATATCAAACCATATCACTGCTTCAAACTTGTCTCTATCCAATTCAATAACTTCAAAGATATGTTTAATGAAATCTTCAAACCAAATTGTCTCAGGTACTAGAACAAGCTTTGTTTGATGATCAAGATACTTATAGTCTTCAGTCCATCTACCATTAAAAGCAACTATAGTGCATATTGTTTCCATTCTGCAAGTCAAGAGAATGGGAAACTCAGGACATATTTTATAGAGCAATCCTTGTATAATTAAGAACATGTACTGTAAGTTCAAGACCAAGTTAAGGAACAAGTGTCCTTAACTTTTGAACTTAGAATTCAAAGTTAAGGACCAAGTGTCCTTAACTTCAGGACCAAGTGTCCTTAAATTTTTAACTTGGAACTCAAAGTTCAGGACCAAGTGTCCTTAACTTATGAACTTGGAACTTAAAGTTCAGGACCAAGTGTCCTTAAGTTATGAACTTGGAACTGTAAGTAAAGGAACAAGTTTCCTTAACTTTTGAACTTGGAAATAAAAGTTCAGGATCAAGTGTCCTTAACTTTTGAACTTGGAATTCAAAGTTAAGGACCAAGTGTCCTTAACTTTTGAACTTGAAACTTGAGGTTAAGGATTGCATGTCCTTAATTTTTTAACTTGGAACTCTAAGTTAAGGACCAAGTGTCCTTAACTATTGAACATGAAGTCAAAGTTCACGACGAAGTGTGACGACCCGGCCAGTCGTCTCATGAGTTACCGCTCCATTTCCCCTATTTCTACTTTTTATTGCTTTTTTATCGGTTCTATATGTGATCGGGTAGGTTGGCTCAGGTTCGGAAAGGTTTTGAGAAGGTTTGAGACACTTAGTCTCTTTTGAGGGAGTTTAAGTTAGAAAAGACAATCGGATGTTGACTTATATGTTAGAGGGCTCGAATGTGAGTTCTGATGGTTTGGATAGCTTCGTGAGGTGATTTGGGACTTAGGAGCGTGATCTGGATGTATTTTGGAGGTCCAGAGTAGATTTAGGCTTGAATTAGCAAAATTGGATTTTTGGCATTTTCTGGTTGGTAGGTGAGATTTTGATATAGGGGTCGGAATGGAATTCTGGGGGTTGTAGTAGTTCTGTTGGGTCATTTGGGAGGTGTGTGGAAAATTTCAAGTCATTCGGACGTGGTTTGGTATACTTTTCAATCAAAAGCGTAATCCGAAAGATTTTGGAAACTTAGGCTTGAATCCGATGTGTTTTGGTTGGTTTGACGTTGTTTGAGGTGTTTTGAAGATTGGTACAAGTTTGGATGGTGGTATATGACTTTTTTGTTCCTTTGGTTGGGGTCCCGGGGGCCTCGGGGTAATTTTGGGTGGTTGACGGAAAGAATGGAAGTTTGGAATGGCAGCTGAAGTTGGAATCTACTTTCATAACCGCATCTGCGGTTGGGAGGCCATAGGTGTGACCCCCGCAAATGCAGAAAAGAGTCACAGAAGCGGAAGATGGTGAAGTTGGTAGGAACCACAGAAGCGGTAGAAGAACCGTACCTGCGATGGCGCAGGTGCGAGTTAGGCATCGCAGATGCGGAGTCTGAGTGGTTTAAGTGAAAACCGCAGAAGCGGTTCAAGGACCGTAAAAGCGGTACTGCAAAAGCGGGATTTTGGCCACAGATGCGAAATCCCTAGGCCATAAGGTATAAATTATTTCCTTCGCGAATTTTGAGCTATTTAACCATTTCTAAGTCGGCTTTTGGAGCTTTTTGGGAGATTTGAAGAAGTATTTCAAGGGGATTTCATTAAGGTAAGGATTTTGGACCTAAAACTCATTTCTATGGTATTATTTCACGGATTAGAGCAGTAATTAATGAAATTTAAGGGTTAAAGTTGGGGAAACTAGGGCTTGGTATTGGAGACCTAGACTTGAGGATTTGAGGGTCCATTTATGGTCGGATTTTGGGACTTTTGATTCATATGAACTCATGGGGTGATAAGGAATCTGTTGATGTAAATTTCATCGAATTCCGAGACGTGGGCCCGGGGGTTGGGTTTTGGTAATTTCGGGATTTGTGTTGTAAATTGAATATTTTAGCTTAGGCTTCGTTCCCTTAGCATATTTGACGTCGTGATTCTGATTTTGGATAGATTTGATGCGAGTTGAGGCCGATTCGAAGGGCAAAGGCATCGCGAGCTAGAGTTTGGATCGGATTGAGGTGAGTAATGATTATAAATGTTGTCCTAAGGGTATGAAACCCCGGATTTGCACATCGTTGTGCTATATTGAGGTGACGCACACGCTAGATGACGAGCGTGGGGTCATGCACTATTGGGGATTGTGACTTATTACATCCCAAATGATTGTTTTATCGCGTAAATGATTGAAAACTATTTGCTATCATCTTGTTTTGGGTTGAATGCCTTATTTGGGCCTCGTGCCAACTATTTGGACCCTTAGGGGATTTTTACTGATATTTCCTCATTGTGTTGACTTTATACTTGAACTCAGTCATGTTATATTCTACTATTTTCATAACGCAACCATGTTTACTCTGCTTTAACACTTAAATGATATTTTAATTGATACGTTGGGCTGAGCATCATTTTTTATTGTTGCCCGAGTGGCTTGTGAGATTCTGATTGAGTAAGGCCGAGGGCCTATGTTGTGAGGAAACACTGATTAGGATTATGAGGTCGAGGGCCTGAGATTTATACGCCACGAGTTGGCTTGTTGATATGAGGCCGAGAGCCTATGTGATTATGCCACGAGATGGCTTGATATTACGTTTGGGCCGTAAGGGGCCCCTTCAGGAGTCTGCACACCCCCAGTGAGAGTGAGTATCCATTGTGATATGAGATAGAGCCCGAGGGACTGGTATTGTTCAATGTGTTTCCCGAGGGGCTGATTCTATTGGTATTGTGCCTCGAGGGGCGGTTCTTTATGTGTTTACCTTTTCTAGTTTCCTGTCTTTTACTTGCTTAACTATTTAAAAAGGCATTTTAAGAAGCTTAAACTGAACTAAAGTGACTTTGCATATTTTCACTGTTTCATTACTTTTACTGTCTTTTACTACTTCCTTATAGCCGGTAATGTGCTTTACGTGATTTCTTATTACTCAGTCTTCATTTATTATTATTACTCACTGAGTTGGAGTACTCACTTTACTCCATGCACCCCGTGTGCAGATTCAGACGCTTCAGGTCCCGCTAGCGAGTGTTGGTCCTTCCAGCTCAAGTGGATTCAGAGATTCTCTAGGTAGCTGCTGGGGTTCGCAACCCAGAGCTTCTTCCCTTATCTTATTTTCTCTGTTTTAGCTCTGTATTAGGCGATATAGACTCATCAAACTTGTAGTATATTGATAGATGCTCATGACTGGTGACACCCCGATGTCAGGCTGTGTTGGTTTTAATTTCGCAAATTGTATTGTCACTACTTATTTTGGGATTTTATCATGTTTAAGACTTAATTGTATTATCTTAACTGCTTAAAAGGGAATTGGGAATGTGACGGCTAGCCTTGTCTTCACGAGAGGCGCCATCATGACCGGGTCCGCGTTTAGGATCGTGACAAGTTGGTATCAAAGCCTAGGTTACATAGGTCTCACGAGTCATGAGCAGGTTTAGTAGAGTCTCACGGATCGGTATGGAGATGTCTGTATTTATCCTCGAGAGGCTGCAAAACCTATAGAAAAAACTTCATATTCTTGAAATTCTTGTCGTGCAAATCTGTTGATCCGGGTACTAAACTTTTGTTATTCTATTCTCTCACAGATGGTGAGGACACGCGCTATCGGTCAGGATGGACGACCACCAGTACCACCAGTTGTGGCCACTAAAGGTCGAGGACACGGTCGTGGTCGCGGTAAGGGCAGAGGTTTAGTCTGCACAACATCTAGGGCAGCACCTGCAGATCCACCAACCGCCCCAGTTTAGGATCAGGTCTCAGTTGTGGACGCTCCAGCAGCACCAGCTCAAGCACCAGTTATGCCATTGTGATTCCGGTTCTTCAGGAGGCCTTGGCTCAGATTCTATTAGTTTGCACTGGCCTAGCTCAAGCGGTCCCAGTTACTACAACCGCAATTACTTCCTAGGCAGTGGGAGGCACTCAGACTTCTGCCGCTCGCACACCTGAGCAGGCCGTGTAGGGACTTCAGACACCGGGGGCGCATCCAGCTTAGTCAGTTGCAGCTGCTCAGAACTATGTAGTTCCTGCCATGCTAGAGGACGAGCAGCGTAGGTTGGAGAGGTTTGGTAGACTTCAGCCTCCGACCTTCAGCAGTGCAGTGGGTGAGGATGCCCAGGGTTTCTTGGATAAGTGTTAGAGGATGCTTCGTACAGTGGGTATTCTGGAGACCAGCGGGGTCGCTTTCACTACTTATCCATTTTCTGGAGCTGCCTTCACTTGGTGGGAGGCTTTTGAGAGGCGTAGGCCTATTGATGCAACACCCCTTACCTAGCAGTAGTTCTCTGTTCTCTTTCTGGAGAAGTATGTGCCATAGTCTCGCAGAGAGGAGCTACGCAAGCAGTTTGAGTGGTTGTGTCAGGGAGAGATGACTGTGACGCAGTATGATATAAGGTTCTACGAGTTAGCTCGCCATGTTATTTGGTTGGTTCCGACAGATAGAGAGAGGATTAGTAGGTTTGTTGATGGCCACACTTATCAGCTTTGTATTCTCATGACCAGAGAGAGGGTGACTGGTGCGACTTTTGAGGAGGTTGTAGACATTGCTCGTGAGATTGAGTTAGCTCATCACCAGGAGCGAGAGAAGAGGGAGGCCAAGAGGCCTCGAGGAACTGGTAGTTATAGTGGTGCTCCTTCGAGAGGTCAGTTTCAGCACGACAGAGGCCGTCCATTTAGGCATGCTCAGCCAGCTCGCCCAGGTTATTGTGGGGCGTCATCAGGTCATGGTTCTCACAATTCTCATCAGGGTCAGTCATCACTTAGTAGCCTTTCCAGCTCAGAGTTCGTCCTGTGCTCCATCAGTTTAGGGCTCTTCTATGCCAGGTGCATCTGTTAATCATTTCAGTACGAGGGGTTCCCTTCAGTCCCCCTCTCTAGCACCTGGGAGTTGCTATGAGTATGGGGAGATGGGTCATATGTGGAGGTTGTGTCCTCGTCGTCTTGCGGTTTCATCTCAGCAGAGGAGTCAGTCATCGGCTTCAGCACCAATTACTTCACCACCACCCACCTAGTTAGCTAAGGGTGGAGGTCAGTCAGCTAGGGGTCGCCCTAGAGGGGGAGGTCGATCAGGTGGTGGTCAGGCTCGTTTCTATGCACTTCCAGCTAGACCCAATGCTATTTCTTCCGATGATGTTATTACAGGTATTGTTTCAGTCTGCCACAGAGATGCCTTTGTATTATTTGATCCCGGTTCCAGCTTTTCTTATGTGTCATCATACTTTGCTCGTTATTTGGATACGCCCCGTGGATCTCTTGTTTCACCTGTTCATGTGTCTACTCTAGTAGGCGATACTGTTATTGGAGACTGTGTGTACCAATCATGTGTGGTGACTATTGGGGGTCTGGAGACCCGAGTGGATTTTTTATTATTATGTATGGTGGATTTCGATGTCATTTTGGGCATGGATTGGCTATCTCCATGTTGTGCTATTCTGGATTGTCATGCCAAGACAATCTCATTGGTTGTACCAGGTGTGCCACGAATTGAGTGGCGAGGTTTGACTGATTATGTTCCTAGTAGGGTAATCTCATTCTTAAAGGCCCAACATATGATTGGGAAGGGTTGCCTTTCGTATCTAGCCTTTGTGAGGGATGTCGGTGCAGAGACTCCCAATATTGATCCGTTACAGTTGTTAGGGATTTTCTCGATGTGTTTCTTGCAAACCTGTCGGGCATGCCACTGACAGAGATATTGATTTTGGTATTGACCTGGTGACGGGCACTCATCCCATTTCTATTCCGCTGTATCGTATGGCACCAGTGGAGTTGAAGGAGTTAAAGGAGCAGCTTCAGGAACTTCTTGATAAAGGGTTCATTCTGCCTAGTGTGCCACCTTGGGGTGAGCCAGTTCTATTTGTGAAGAAAAAGGAAGGCACTATGAGGATATGCATTGATTATAGGCAATTGAACAAAGTAACAGTTAAGAACAAGTATCCTTTGTCTCGCATTGATGATTTATTCGACCAGCTTCAGGGAGCGAGAGTGTTATCCAAGATTGATCTCCGTTCAGGTTATCACAAGTTGAAGATCAGGGACTCGAATATTTTTAAGACAGCTTTCATGACCCGATATGGTCACTATGAGTTCTTGGTGATGTCTTTTGGGTTGACCAATGCCTCAGCATCGTTCATGCATTTGATGAATAGCATGTTCCGGCCTTATCTCGACTCATTTGTCATAGTCTTCATTGATGATATTTTGGTGTATTAGCGTAGTCAGGGGGAGCACGCGGAGCATTTGAGAGTCGTGTTGCAGAGATTGAGGGAGGAGAAGCTTTATGCAAAATTCTCCAAGTCTGAGTTTTGGCTCAGTTCAGTGGCATTCTTGGGGCACGTGGTGTCCAGCGAGGGTATTCAGGTTGATTCGAAGAAGATAGAGGCAGTTCAGAGTTGGCCCAGACCGTCCTTAGCCACAGAGATTCGCAGCTTTCTTGGTTTGGCAGGTTATTGTTGCCGGTTTGTTCAGGGATTCTCATCTATCGCATCGCCTTTGACCAAGTTGACTCAGAAGTGTGCTTCATTTGTATGGTCGGATAAGTGTGAGGAGAGCTTTCAGAAGCTCAAGACAGCCTTGACCACAACTCCAATGTTAGTATTACCATTAGCTTCAAGTTCATATACCGTGTATTGTGATGCTTTGAGAGTTGGTATTGGGTGTGTGTTGATGCAAGAGGGTAGAGTTATTGCTTATGCTTTTCTGTAGTTGAAGCCCCATAAGAAGAACTACCCCGTTCATGATTTGGAGTTGGCTGCCATAGTTCACGCGTTAAAGATTTGGAGGCATTACTTGTATGGTGTGTCTTGTGAGGTGTTTACTGATCATCATAGCCTCCAGCACTTGTTCAAGCAGAAGGATCTCAATTTGAGGCAGCGGAGATGGTTGGAGTTGCTAAAAGATTATGATATTACTATATTGTATCATCCGGAAAAGGCCAATATGGTGGCCGATGCTTTGAGTCGAAAGACGATGAGTATGGGGAGTTTGGTATATATTCCAGTTGGAGAGAGACCTTTTGCAGTTGATGTTCATGCCTTGGCCAATCAGTTCATGAGGTTAGATATTTCGGAGCCTAGTAGGGTATTGGCTTGTGTGATTTCTTGGTTTTCCTTATATGATCGCATCAGAGAGCGCCAGCATGATGATCCGCATTTGCTTGTCCTTAAGGACAGATTTCAGCACGATGATGGCAGAGATGTGACTATTGGTGATGATGGGGTGTTGAGGATGCAGAGCCGGATTTGTGTGCCCAATGTGGATGGGCTTCGAGAGTTGATTTTGGAGGAGGCCCATAGCTCACGGTATTCCATTCATTCGGGTGCCGCGAAGATGTATCCGAATCTGAGACAACATTATTGGTGGAGGAGAATGAAGAAAGACACTGCGGGATTCGTAGCTCAGTATCTCAATTGTCAGCAGGTGAAATACGAGCATCACAGACTGGGTGGCTTGCTTCAGCAGATGGATATTCTAGAGTAGAAGTGGGAGTGGATCACTATGGATTTTGTAGTTAGACTTCCACGGACTTTGAAGAAGTTCGATGCTATTTGGATGATTGTGGATCGGCTGACCAAGTCCGTGCACTTCATTCCTGTGTGTACTACCTATTCTTCAGAGAGATTGGTAGAGATCTATATCCGGGAGATTGTTCGTTTGCATGGTGTCCCAGTTTCTATTATTTCAGATAGGGGCACTCAGTTTACATTGTAGTTTTGGAGGTCTGTGCAGCGAGAGTTGGGTACTCAGGTTGAGTTGAGCACATCGTTTCACCCTCAGACGGACAGGCAGTCCGAGTGCACTATTCAGATTTTAGAGGACATGTTGCGTGCTTGTGTCATTGATTTTGGAGGGTCATGGGATCAGTTCCTACCGCTTGCAGAGTTTGTTTATAACAACAGCTACCAGTCGAGTATTCAGATGGCTCCATATGAGTCTTCGTATGGGAGGCGGTGTAGATCTCCAGTCGGTTGGTTCGAGCCGGGTGACGCTAGGCTATTGAGGACAGACTTGGTGCAGGATGCTTTAGAAAAGGTGAAGGTAATTCAGGAGAGGCTTCGTACAGCGTAGTCGAGACAAAAGAGTTATGCTGATAGGAAGGTTCGAGATATGTCCTACATGGTTGGTGAGAAGGTTCTGTTGAGTCCTCGGTTCATTGGGCCTTTTGAGGTACTTCGGAGGATTGGGGAGGTGGCTTATGAGCTTGTTTTGCCACCCAGCTTGTCGAGTGTGCATCCGGTATTTCATGTTTCTATGCTCCGGAAGCATATTGGGGATCCGTCTCATGTTTTGGATTTCAGCACGGTTTAGTTGGATGGTGATTTGACTTGTGATATGGAGCCAACATCTATTTTGGAGCGTTAGATTCAAAAGTTAAGATCAAAGGATATGGCTTCAGTAAAAGTACAATAGAGAGGTCGGTCCGTGGAGGAGGCTACCTAGGAGACCGAGCGGGAGATCCGGAGCAGATATCCTCACCTGTTTGAGGCTTCAGGTATGTTTCTTGACTCGTTCTAGGACGAACATTTGTTAATAGGGGGAGGATGTGATGACTTGGCTAGTCGTCTTATGAGTTACCGCTCTGTTTCCCCCATTTCTGCTTCTTATTGCTTTGTTTATCGGTTTTATATGTGATCAGGTTGGTTGGCTCGGGTTCAGAAAGGTTTTGAGAAGATTTGAGACACTTAGTCTCTTTTGAGGAAGCTTAAGTTGGAAAAGCCAACCGGATGTCGACTTATGTGTTAGAGGGCTCGGATGTGAGTTCTGATGGTTTGGATAGCTTCGGGAGGTGATTTGGGACTTAGGAGTGTGATCGGGATGTGTTTTGGAGGTCCGTAGTAGATTTAGGCTTGAATTGGCGAAATTGGATTTTTGGCGTTTTCCGGTTGGTAGGTGAGATTTTGATATAGGGGTCGGAATAGAATTCCGGGAGTTGTAGTAGTTTTGTTGGGTCATTGGGAGGTGTGTGCAAAATTTCAGGTCATTCGGACGTGGTTTGGTATACTTTTCGATCAAAAGCGTAATTTGGAAGATTTTGGAAATTTCGGCTTGAATCCGATGTGTTTTGAAGATTGGTACAAGTTTGGATGGTGGTATGTGACTTGTTTGTGCCTTTGGTTGGGGTCCCGGGGGCCTCAGGGTGATTTTGGGTGGTTAACGAAAAGAAAGGAAGTTTGGAATGGCAGCTGAAGTTGGAATCTATTGCCATAACCGTATCTGCGGTTGTGAGGCCGCAGGTGCGACCCCCGCAGATGCGGAAAAGAGTCGCAGAAGCAGAAGATGGTGAAGTTGGTATGAACCGCAGAAGTGGTTGAATGACCGCACCTGCGATGGCGCAGGTGCGGGTTAGGCATCGCTGATGCGGAGTCTGAGTGGTTTAAGTGAAAATCGCAGAAGCGGTTCAAGGACCGCAAAAGCGGTACAATAGAAGCGGGATTTTGTCGCAGATGCGAAATCCTTGGGCCAGAAGGTATAAATTATTTCCTTCGCGACTTTTGAGCTATTCCACCATTTCTAAGTCGGCTTTTAGAGCTTTTGGGGTGATTTGAAGAAGCATTTCAAGGGTATTTCATTGAGGTAAGGATTTTGGACCTAAAACTCATTTCTATGGTATTATTTCACGGATTAGAGTTGTAACTAATGGAATTTAAGGGTTAAAATTGGGGAAACTAGGGCTTGGTATTGGAAACCTAGACTTGAGGATTTAAGGGACCATTTGTGGTCAGATTTTGGGACTTTTGATATGTGTGAACTCATGGGGAGATAAGGAATCTACTGATGTAAATTTCATCGAATTCCGAGACGTGGGCCCGGGGGTCGGGTTTTGGTAATTTCGGGATTTGTGTTGTAAATTGAATATTTTCGATTGGGCTTCGTTCCCTTACCATATTTTGACGTCGTGATTCTGATTTTGGATAGATTTGATGCAAGTTGAGGCCGATTCGAGGGGCAAAGGCGTCGCGGGCAAGAGTTTGAACTGGATTGAGGTGAGTAATGATTGTAAATGTTGTCTTGAGGGTATAAAACCCCGGATTTGCACATCGTTGTGCTATATTGAGGTGACGCACATGCTAGATGACGAGCGTGGGGTCGTGCACTGTTGGGGATTGTGACTTAGTTCATCCCGAATGATTGTTTTATCGCGTAAATGATTGAAAACTATTTGCTATCATCATGTTTTTGGCTGAATGCCTTATTTGGGCCTCGTGCCAACTATTTGGACCCTTAGGGGATTTTTACTAATATTTTCTCACTGTGTTGACTTTAAACTTGAACTCAGTCATGCTATATTCTACTGTTTTCATAACTCTGTCATGTTTACTCTGCTTTAACACTTAAATGATATTTTAAATGATACGTTGGGCTGAGCATCACATTTTACTGTTGCACAAGTGGCTTGTGAAATTCTGACTGGGTAAGGCCGAGGGCCTATGTTGTGAGGAAACACTAATTAGGATTATGAGGCCGAGGGGCTGAGATTTGTACGCCACGAGGTGGCTTGTTGATATGAGGCCGAGAGCCTATGTGATTATACCACGAGATGGTTTGATATTGCGTTTGGGCCGTAAAGGGCCCCTCCAGGAGTTTGCACACCCCCAGTGAGCGTGGGTACCCATTGTGATATGAGATAGAGCCCGAGGGGCTGGCATTGTTCTATGTGTTGCCCGAGGGGCTGATTCTATTGGTATTTTACCCAAGGGGCGGTTCTTTATGTGTTTACCTTTTCTAGTTGCCTGTCTTTTACTTGCTTAACTATTTAAAAAGGCAATTTAAGAAGCTTAAACTGAACTAAAGTGACTTTGCATATTTTCACTGTTTCATTACTTTTACTGGCTTTTACTACTTCCTTATAGCATGTAATGTGCTTTACGTGATTTCTTATTACTCAGTCTTCATTTATTATTATTACTCACTGAGTTGGAGTACTCACTTTACTCCATGCACCACGTGTGCAGATTCAGGCGCTTCAGGTCCCGCTAGCGAGTGTTGATCCTTCCAGCTCAAGCGGATTCGGAGATTCTCTAGGTAGTTGCTGGGGTTCGCAGCCCAGAGCTTCTTCCCTTATCTTATTTTCTCTGTTTTAGCTCTGTATTAGGCGATGTAGACTCTTCAGACTTGTAGTATATTGATAGATGCTCATGACTGGTGACACCCCGATGTCGGGCTGTGTTGGTTTTAATTTCGCAAATTGTACTGTCACTACTTATTTTGGGATTTATCATGTTTAAGACTTAATTATATTATCTTAACTGCTTAAAAGAGAATTGGGAATGTGACGGCTGGCCTTGTCTTCACGAGAGGCGCCATCACCACCGGGTCCGAGTTTAGGGTCGTGACACGAAGTGTCCTTAACTTTTTAACTTGTAACTCTAAGTTAAGGACCAAGTGTCCTTAACTATTAAACATGTAAGTCAAAGTTCAGGACCAAGTGTCCTTAACTTTTCAACTTGAAACTCAAACTTCAAGACCAAGTGTCCTTAACTTTTCAACTTGAAACTCAAACTTCAGGACCAAGTATCCCTAACTTTTTCAAAACAATTTGCAAAACTATGACAGTATGTCCTTAATATACAAAAGAACAACAAAAAAGTTAAGGACACTGTGTCCTTAACTTTTTCAATTCAATTTGCAAAATCAGGACACTATGTCCTTAATACTATGTGCTCAATTTTTATTGAATTATCACAGGACGCGATGTCCTTAACCTTATCAATCCAGAAATTCAAAAAAAAAAATCAAATTTCTAGCATCAAATTCCTAGTAACGAAATAAAAATCAATAGAAACACACGAAAGTATAACTTACTGTAAATTTATGTCGATTTTGGACGAGAAAGTTGAATTCTATAGTTTGAAATCGGAAGAGAAGCTTCTGCAATTCTATACTTTGAAATTCGACGATCACAGTGAAGTTAGTTACGTGTGCTGCTGCTGCTGATCGTTAATAAAAGCGTAGGTATAAGTTATAGCAGAAGGGTATTTTCGTCTAGCCATGTATAAGTTTATTAAATCAGTGGCTAAAGACTAAAAATATTTAAAACACTGACTTTAAAATAAAGACAGATGCTCTTAGTGGCTATTTGTGCACATCGCTAGACCAAATGGACCTGTATATGGACTATTTGTGGATGAGGCCCAATTCCACAAATAAAATGAAACCTTTTTTGGGATTTTTTTTACGTAGATAGTCATTTGGCAGGTGAAATACACAAATAACCCTCAAAGCGAGTAACCCTCAAAGCGAGTGATCTTTAATTTTTATGGCAAAAAATATAAAGAGAAAGATAGTAGTTGCTATTGATGCTAATAAAAGAGAAGAAGAAAGTAAAAAGGAAGAGGAAGGGGGAGAGTTACGTCAAGGATATATTTGAATCTAACTATTAACTGCTGACAAATTTGAATCATTTCTTGTTTTAGTAGGCGGCAAGTTTCGATCGTTTTTTTCCTAAAAAAATATGTTTTATTTTGTGATTTCGACTCCGATATATATTTTTAAAATACATATACAAATATTACACATATATACATGCACATTCATACAAATATCTCAAACTATTTTACAAGATGGTAAATGAAAGGAAAGAAAAAGAAGAAAAAACTGTTTGGCAAGTAGGGTAGACCTCATGACCCAAAAATGTACTTGTTTACTGTCAGTTGTATAACATGGAAGCTGTTCAATTTTACTGATCTTTTTTCCACAAGAAAAAAACCAGACTAATAAGTAATAACACCATTCCAAGCATAAACGGAACTCAAACAAAAAAGCCTATTGGAAATTATGCAGAGGCTCTTGTCCCTCAAATTCCTCTCTAAAATCCCCAGAAATCTCTCAAATGCAACCACAAATCCCTCACAAACTTTCCTTTCTCTAACTTCCAAGATAAACCCATATCACCCTTCTCAGCAACAACAATTTTTCTCTGCTTTTTCACACTCTCACACACACTCAATTAGGCTACAAAATGTGAAATTTTCCCATGGGATTTTCTCAAACCCACTTTTCTCTAAGCAGCTGTTAACAAACAGAATTTTCAGAGGTGATCCGAGCAAGGATTTGGTTAACCGTACAGTTGGGATTCTGCGGACTCAATTTGGAAAAAGAAATTTTCACTCCAATTTCTCATTTGGTTCCTCTCGCCGCGGCTGGTACTCTATTATTCCCCCCCTTTTAGCAGCTTTAATATATTTATCAAATTATTTGAGGTTGTCCATTTCATTGCAATACTAAATAAATTGTTACAGAAATCATATACATTACGCTGTATTCATACCCATTTTGTTCTAATGTTATACATTTTTTTAAAAGGCAAAATAGAGGTTCTCTAGTTTTTCTTTTTCCTTTTCATTTCACAGTTATCTTTACACTGACATACAAGTTTTCCTGTTTTGACTAATTAAGTTTATTTGTTTGTTGTTGCGATAGTATAGTGAATAAAGTCTTAGTCTTTACTTTGAGACGAGGGGTTGGTTTTGTGGACTGTTATTTCTCTTTTCTTCTTAAAAAACACTACAAACGAAGTTAAATTAAAAGAGGCCAGCCAAATAAAAAAGTTGCTGAAACCTTTTGTCCCAATCAGTTATTATTGTATATTATTTGAGATCGTTGGGAAGTGGGAACCCATAAGGTTTAAATACTGGATCCGCCTCTGTCTATCGGAAACATCTTCTCTACCTTTCAGGGTAGGGTAAAGCCCGCTTACTCACTAATCCTCCCCAGACCCTACTCGTGGGATTCCACTGGGTTGTTGTTGTAGCAGTTGTTGTCTTTTGTAATTGCACCCTATATATTTTTCAGATTTACACCCTAATCTCTTCATTTTTTTTTGTAAAGTTCTTTTGCACCATAATGTATGCTCACACTATTTTTTCCTCTAATAAACCATTGAGATTATGTTTACATTTTTTAAATAAACTGGGTCCAGTTTTTTCCTTAGTGATTGTGAGATCAATTTGCACCTCTCCAAGGGGCAAACTGTTCTTGCTAAAAATTTGGTTTCATCATTATACTTTCATGTTTGTTAGGTACATTTTGTGAGTTAAGAATTCTATTTACCTCCGCTCATCGTGCATTCACAAGGTTTGAGCTTTTCTTTTCCTTTTTTGGGTCTCACGTGTATAGTAGGTGGGAAATAATCAACAAACTCAATCTCATGTATGTGAAATTAGGTCTAGAGAAGCACCTAACCCTGTGGCCTAATAGTTAATAAAGTGGGTACAAATATTAGAGATTAGGGTTCAAATCCAAATAGAGAAAAAACACTAGGTGATTTTTCCATCTGTCTAAGCCTTAGTGGGCGTAGTTACTCGTCGTCCAGGTGAGCGCAAGCTAGCCCAAACACCATCATTGTCAAAAAGAATAAAAGGTCTAAAGAAGTTTGAATTATATATTTTGATTTTGTCCTTCATAGATAGTCACATAAATCTCATAACAGGTGCAACCTAATTTCACTTTTAGATCATAAAATTATGACCTGGCATATCTTCATGTGAAATTTAACCTATTCTCATGTGCAGGCTTAAAACTTTAGGCCAGGTATCATAAACGGGACATACATTAGGCCTACAGTTCACTTAACTCATGATTTTGCAAAAAGCCCTAGAGATTATGGGATTGATCATAATAAATAAAAGAAACAGGTGTAAATAATGGAAGGGAGTATGCTTTAAAGCAGCAAGTGCAAAGATCTCTGGGATCTCTGGTTGATTTGAATTTTAAGAATAGCACTGCTGATGATAGAAGTAGAGCTTTAGATGTTTCTTGAGCTTCTGGTGCTGTTATGTACAACAGTAAGATAAATATTGCTCTGTGAAAAATTTAAGAAAAAAAATAGCTACTGTACTTTCTTGTCCGTTCGGAAAATCTTGACCCACTTCCTCAAACTGACTAAGGCCTCATTTGTTTTTTTAAGATTAAGACGTCTGAATCTGAATACACATCTGAATATCAAGATGTGTATTAAGATTAAGACATCTGAATCTGAATACACATCTGAATATATTAAGATGTGTATTAAGATCTGAATACTAAATAATTAAGACTGTTTGATTTATAACATTTGAATGTATAAAATTTATCTTTATTTAAAAATTAATAAACATAAAATTCAAATGAAATGCTAACTAATCTAATATTCTATCAATAAAATATATAGTTTTTTAAAATATGATAGTTGTTGGTGGTGATGGCTAACGGGTGAATGCCGAGTAGAGGCGGTGGTTGGTGGTAGTTTTGGTTGATGATAGTGGTTCATGCTAGTAGCTAGTAGTGATTGGTAGTGGTGGCGATTATGATTGAGGATGGTGGTGGTGATAGTTAATATGGCGGGTGGTGGTAGTAGTTGTGAGTGAGGAAGGTGGTGGGCGGGTGGTGGTAGGTTATAATGATGGGTAGCGCCGGTTGTGGTTGTTGATGGTGATGGGGTGGTCAGTTGTGGTAATTGAGGTGGATGAGTAGTTATTGTGGGTGAGAATGATGGTGATCGGAGTGGTGGGATAGTGGGTGGTGATGGTCGATAATGGTGGCGGCTATGATTGAGGATGATGGTGGCGTGGTGGTAGTGGAGGTGGTGGTGGTGGTGGTGGTAGTTGAGTATGGCGGTGGCGGCATGGTGGTAGTTGATAAAGGTAGGCGGTGGCGGCAGTTAATAATGAATATGTGATAGCATCTTAATGAAATTAAGTCTCTGTTATAGATCTTAATCATACAGACCTATTCAGACCCATTAAGTGGTTGTGAGGTAAAAAAAAAAACACACTTAATGATTAAGATTTGAATAATTAAGATTCAGACTTTAAAAACAAACGTATTTAATGTCTGAGATCTGAATATTAAGATTCAGATCTCCATTAAGTGCAAACAAATAAGGCCTAAAAATATACCCTTCAACCGTTTTAACTAATACTCCTATAAATTAATTTTGCTGATAAAAAAGCTAATATAAAGTAATGTTACTTTATATCTTAAAGTTAATTTGACATAGTCTTCGGGAACTATTGTACTTTTTTCTTTGCACATACAAACTGATTATTTAAATAGTTATTTCCCTATATTAGTAATCTATTCGAACGTTTTACTCTTAGTCTCCAAGGTGGAGGTATGCCATTTTTAATGGGATGAAGTGAGCTGTATTTAATTGACACTGACCTGCAATAACTAATGAGTTGTGACAGCTAGGAGTTCGTAATCGTTTAAACTGTTTCTAACATTTTCAATTTTCTGATGGGAGAAATGGCGACAATCTGCGTAATGTCATTCCATTGCTCTTAGTCAACTTCATACATTTTCTATTTTCTAAGTTATGACATATTTTTGATAAGGAATGTTATGACACCTTTAATGGAATGAATTGATTAGTATTTAGTTGACACTGATATGCAGTGACTAGTGAGTTGTGACAGCTAGGAGTTCGTCATGTTTCACCTGTTTCTTGTATTTCAAAATTATGGCAGGAGAAAAGGCAATGTTTGTGATGCCATTCCCTTGCCTTTAGTCCAACTTCATACGTTTTCTATTTTCTAAGTCATGGGCATTTCCAATTTGTAGGCAATCAGGTTTTGGGAGGTTTTCTAATGATGGAGTGGTGTTAGGAATAATCTTAGCTAATGTAGCTGTGTTTTTGTTATGGCGTGCTGCTGATAATAGGTTCATGATAAGGAACTTCATGGTAAGTCACTAAGATAACTTATCTTTTTGATGCAATTGACAGCTAAGACATTTTTTTCCAACTAGATTAACTTTTTTTTTGTTCTGGTGCTCAGATTTCAGTGGACAATGTTACAAGTGGACGGGTTCACACATTGATAACATCTGCTTTCAGTCACATTGATCCTTGGCATCTTATCTCTAACATGGTTGGATTCTACTTCTTTGGAACAAGTGTAAGGTCACCTGTCTTTCTACTTCTATATCATGTCTAAGCTTTATATCTTCGTAGTAATTCAGTAACCTCATTGAAAATTCTTGATGTTGAAATCTAGCAACTAATGGAATTGTAACTGTTTTTCATTCGGAAGGAAGGGTCTTAAAAATATTTCCTAGCAAGAAACATTGTCTCTGGCATTAATGGATATATGGCCAAGCTCAAACGTATAGTGTTTCAGTAACCTGTCTGAGCACTTGCTGACTTTGGGCTAATGAATGGAAGAGTGATAAACTTGATGCATACTGATCTGATAAAAAATTTCATTACTTTTTTTTCCTCTAAGCAATCTCAGTTTTAAAAGTGATGGTATTTAGGGGGAAAAAGGAATTGACATTAGATAGAACCAAATAACTGAAATGGGTGGGATTGAGTGCTGAGAAGGTTAGTATCCTCCCTTGTGATATTTAAACTTTGAAATGACTTATTTTAGATGGGGTAAATGCATTAGCAAGCTTCTTGAATGACCCGCAGATCTTCATCTTTACTTCTGATTATTTTATACCATTATTCTGCATACAGACTGCAGCCCTTATCTTGGAAAAATGAAAGAGCTACTTTTGTCAGAAATGACGCATTAGATGGTTACACCTTTAGGATCACAGTCAATATTAAGTGAGAAGATAACTAGTGCAGTACTTGTGGAAATGATCCAGCTTTATCTGTCAACTCAGTTAAAGGGACATGGCTTAATGCTAAGCCATTTGGCCCGACGTCACAATTTGTCTTGGTTATTTATACCTTTTTAGTATAAGGGTAATTGATTAATCACTTAATTTATATTAAGCAATTACTTCATTGGCATATTGTAAATTAGGCATTTTCCTTAACAATATGCCATAATAAGTGGTATTAACATATTAGAGAGATGACCAAGAAAATTTGTTATAACCTAAAAGGAAACTCTTGTATTATATGTGCCCACTTCGACATCTCTTTTCACTGACTAGTATTTTTTTTTCCAATTTCTTTCTATTGGCAGATCGGTAGTACTTTTGGGCCTCAGTTTCTTCTGAAGCTGTATCTATCTGGAGCAGTTGTTGGCTCTGTTTTTTATGTGGTATATCATGCCTTTATAGCTCCATCACTACAGGTAATCTTGGCGCAGCAACCTTATTATATCTATTTGTTCCCATAGCCAAGAAGTTGATGAAATGTTTTGTAATTACACCTGTGTATGTTACCTGCCTACTAAATGATGATTAAATCCTCAGTCCAATTGATATTTTTTGGTAATACCCAAGATCAGCCATATACATGCAAAATTCACGGTTAATATTTTAAAGAAGTCGATGGTTTAGACTTTATTTCTGAAACATGAAAAGCACAACAAAGTGAAGCTGGAAATCTCAATCATTTAACCTATTAATGGTTCAGAAGAATCCAGGAACCGGGGGGGGGGGGGCAGTTAGAACGCTACATGAAAAGTGATTAAATATGGTAGTGGAAAAATTAGGATATACTGTACTGGTGTTAGTTGTGGTACTTGTGTACGGGCTTATACTGTAATTATAGGTTGCTTCTGTTTTTCAGTTGGCTTGCGTATGTTTTTGGATTTACTTCACCTTCTCAGTTATGCACACATTCGAGAAAGAAGGATGAGGAAAAGTTAAAGTGGACTGTGCTGCAGGATTTGAGTTGATCACTTTATTTCATAATTAATCCCTCTGTTCCAATTTGTGTCGCTTTTCATGATGAGAGTGCTAAAATGTTTAACAAACATCTATGATAGTATTATTTTTTATAAATTGACAGATCAAATTTGTGTTTTAATGTCATGGTCTCCTAGCAAACTTGCTCCACAGCTAATATTCTAATATTTTCTTAAGAACAGTTGTGTAGCTCAACTGGTCAAGCGCTTCAGCTTCTTTAAAATTGTCACAAGCTCGAACCTCTGTAGCTTCATTTTCTCCTTATTGAATAAATAAATAAATTATTCCACTAGTACCTATAAATTAGCCGGTCAAATTTACATAATAAAAGCTCTTTGTCGGGATAATTGTGTGACATGAATTGATGGAGAGAATGTAACGTCACTACCTCTTTGGTTGTAAAAGTTGTTCATGGCCGTTTCCTTTCTTTTGTAGGGACAAAGAAGACAAATGCTGAGCATGCATCCATCGCAAGTTCCGGGATTGGTAAATTCATATCTTACGTCTTGTTGATCTTTGCTAGCTCTTCCTTTTCCTTCACCAGTTTCAATTTCTTGTGTTACCATGTTAACAATTTATGGGACTCCTAAGGATCTGAAATAGGATTGTCATTTTTCTCTCATCTTCAATGAAGATTATCAAGTTTTCTTTAACATAGTACTTTGTCTTCTTCAAATTCAGTAGTTAAGCATCTTTTTTGCATGACTTTGTAGTGTTTGCTGTGGTAATTGTACTAATAGATATGCTCTGGAGAAAAGAATTGGAGTAATGTCATAGTATAAGGCTACAAGCCACTCCAATTGTATACATTTTGGTCTCGATCTTTGTAATTAGTGAACATTACTTTTGGAAGGTTATCACTTATCAAACCATGGTTTCCTAAATTGCCGTAAGTTTTCATTTTTTTTTTTTGATAAGGTACCATATTTCTATATATATATATATATATAAAGTAGACTACACAAAAGTTGTGTAGTCCCTATGGGTGTCTAACGGGCCGGGCCAGCCCGTCTCCGGACCGGCCCAGATCGGTTAAAACCGGAACCGGCCCGGCCCGGTAGAAGGGGGCCGGGTAGGGCTGGGTTAAAGAGGTAGGGAGGTTTGGTCCGTTCAACTTGGGGCTACCGGTTAACCGGACCGGTCAAACCCGATCAATGATTTTTACTGTACAATCGGTTAACCGGCCTGGCCCGGCCCAGACCGGTATAACGGCTACTTAATTTTTTAATTTTTTTTTATAATTTTTTTTTTAATAATGGAGCCTTTGAATTTACTCTTTTTTCGTTAATATACTTGTTAAATGTAAACCTTTTTGAAATAAATGTAGTACTTGCAATTTTTTTCCATTTTCATTGTATTCTTTGTATTTTTACTTTATATTAATATAACTTACAATAGTTATACAAAAACAAAATACAAAAAAAAAAAAAATTAAAAACTAACCCGGCCCGGCCCGGCCCGGCCCCTTGTACCTGTAACCCTTACGGTTCATTTTTTACCCGGATGAACCCGAACCCGTTAAATCCGGTAAGCCCCAACCCGTAACCGGCCCGGAACCCAACCCGTATGGTTCCAAATTTTGCCTACCCAGCCCGGCCCGGCCCACCCGTTAGACACCCTTAGTAGTCCCCCATAATTACAAGGTGGGATACAGGAGAAAATTCTCCAATCCTTTGTCATCTCACAAGGATTCTAAAATATAAAAAATTGATTCATGATCTTCTAATTACTCTCCTTTACACCAAAAATAGAAAAGAACTAAGCACTTCATTTTGATCTTCTGAATACTGCTCGACTTATCTTTAAAGTATCTTTGATTTCTTTCTTCCCATATTGTCCACCAAATGCAAGCTGGGACAATTCTCCATCTCTTTATGACTGGATTGGTTCCCTTCTCTGTTCCAGCAGGCTAGAACTTCAGATATTCTTCTTGGCATAGCTGCAAGATTCCTCTTAAGCTGATGAATATTCTCCATAGTTGTAAAGTGATTCTGCAGTGCAAAAAGAGATGATTGATTGTCTCTGCCTCCTCCCCACATAAGTAACATCTAGAACTCCTTTTCATTATTCTCCAGTTTTCATTTTCGTTAGCCACTATATGTGACTGTTATAACTCCTTGTAACTCCCAGCGAAACCCAAAATGATGTTTTGTTTCTTCGGTCTTGTCCTATGAATTTCTATTTGAATCCTTATCTTACTCAGCATGTGGGATCTTGGCAATAATTCCAGGTTCTAAACAACATGGTTCTTGGTTTGGTTTCTCATCCTTTGCATGGAGATGTCTGTTGACTACTCTTTGATTTCCGAATTCCTTGAAATTCCTAATTGAATGGTTAATGGATGAAATTGAACCTTTTACTTCTTTATGGGAAGTTACAACAAAAAGGTATTATTTTGGAATATTGGAAAATTCTGCACGTCTTTTTTGTTTTTCCCCCCTTGATAGTCAAAGCGTCATGCAATCTTTACACTTTGCCTTGACTTCTGTTCATGCTTTTCTATTTAGGGTGCAAGTGGGGCTGTAAATGCAGTGATGCTGCTTGATATATTCCTGTTCCCTAAAAAGACTCTCTATCTTGATTTTATTATTCCCGTTCCAGCAATCTTACTGGTATGTAATTGTGTATTTGTTTTCTAGATGGTAGTTTCCAAAGCTAAATTTGGCTAATATTTTGTACACGCCTATGATCCTAATCTTCAGGGAATCTTCCTCATTGGAAAAGATGTCTTAAGAATTTTGGAGGTATGATCTTCTAGCTCTATTTGTCATTTGTTGTTTTATGAAGGGGTGCTTTGGCATAATTGGTAGAGTTGCTGTCACGTGACGAGGAGCTCACGAGTTTGAGCCGTGGAAACCGCCTCTTGCATAAATGCTGAATAAGGCTGCGTATAATAGACCCTTGTGGTCTGGCCCTTCCTCGGACCCCGCACATAGCGGGTGCTTAGTGCACCGGGATACCCTAGTTGTTCAACTTTATCATGAAATTAAGTTATCAATGACTACTATGCACTGAAGTCATGCTTTCCTTCGGCTCAGTTGCTAATGAAAATAAAAACCAAAATGTTAGTAAGGTTTACGTGTTCTGTTCTAGTGTTCTATCATTAAAATGCCTTCTGTATTTTAGTTTGCTAGATTCTCCACTGCTTGATTTGCATGATCAGAATATTTAGCAGAGCAATGCATGCAGTTACATGGTCTGCTGTAAAAGGTCGTACGACCTCTCCAACTCCATCCTTATGCTGATTTTCTGTGTTGGTTGAGGGAATGAACTAACAAAATCAGATAGCCCGGTGCTCACGTGCCAGATTGAAATATTTGCCTTTGAGCCAGTTCTACCATTGGAGCCTTAATCCTATCTCAACGTACTCTATAGTTTTGCCACAAAAGAGTAAACATTAGTCTTGCTATGACTTGTTTTATATGAATAATGATGCATTTTCTTATCTCTTGTCTTAATCAGGGGGACACTCGAGTCTCAGGATCTGCTCATTTGGGCGGGGCTGTCGCCGCTGCCATAGCATGGACTCGAGTAAGAAGGGGAAGATTCTGAAGTCTCATTGCTTTGTCCTTATAAATGTAATTTCGGCAGATATAACTGAACAATGCAGTTAGGATATATATTACCAAATTGCAGTTAGGATGTATTCCTTCCCACCCTTGAGTTATTGCCTTCTTCTAGGGTGAAGTGCCAAGAGATGTCCCTTTAAATAGCAGCAATTGTCACATTCTAAATTCATGGATATTATCAATGCAATTTGCAGCCTGAAAGCATGGTGCTGCTGACCAATTAGGTACTAGTTTGCTTCTTCTTCACAGTGGTAACAATAACATTTGAGAATTACAACTTAAAAGAGTGAATACATACTACTTAACCACGGTTTAGTGATAACTCTTAATAGTCACCCTCGGCCAGGAATTTTCCCAAGGGTGTTCAAACTTGAAAGAAGTAAAAAAAATCTCCGACAAAGGGTGCTTACGCAATATAATTTTCTGGTGAAAGGTGGTCAATTGATCACCCTTATTAGCGTGTAGCTTGCCCGTGACACTCGGTGACATTTGTCCCTCAATGGATGGACCTCTTTCAACTTAACTTCCATATGTTGTCACACAAAAACCGGCCTAAAACAAGGGACCTACTTCTTATTCCAGGAGTTAGCAAGTATGAAAGAGTCTTGTTTCTGCTTGTGTCTTCGATTTTCTACTAAGTAGCACTTTTTCAATTCAATCACTATTCAGGATCACATTATTGGATATGTAACATCTTTGGTCGGACATAGCCAAATTCATTTTTGGATCACTTTTTTCGGGTTTAATTATAGGTGTTAAATGGGCCGGGTTGACCCGATTTCGGACCAGCCCAGACCGGTTAAACCCGGAACCGGCCCGGACCGGTTAAAGGGGGCTGGGCTGGGCTGGGTAGGAGGGGTAGAGGGGGTTGGTCCGTTTAGAATTTTAAAACGGGTAACCGGACCGGTTGAACCCGGTCCAATAAACAGTTACCCTTACCGGGTTAACCGACCCGGTACAACGGCTAGAATTTTTTTTTGTTTTTTTATTTTCGAAATAGGTGGGCCCCACTGACCGTTGGCAACGGTCAGACCTTGAATTGGTCCGTTGGCCAACGGAAAAATTGCACAAATAGCCTTTTTTTAATTTTTAACCCTTTTTCAATTTACAAAACTAACCTTCTCTAAAACTATAAATACCCCCCCCCCCCCCCCCCCCTCTTCATTTCTTCACTCAATACTCATTTCTCAATCTCAATTTCTCTCATTCTCTCATTCTCCAATTTGCAAGACTTCAAGTCTTCAATTCATCTTCTAATTTTATTTGGCTCTCTTTTCTTGAATTTAATTTATCGTGTTTTATCATTTGGAATTTGAAGTTTGAACAATTGAAGTTCAAAATTGAAATACTTGCTTGACGTTTGTTCGTGGTAACATCGGAATTGGGTAATCAAGTGCTCAATTTATTGTCGAATTCGGTGCACTCCCTCCAGCTCTTTCTCTTATTTACTATTTTAATTGCATATTTCATTTTAGCTTATACTTTAATTTTTACAATATGTTTAATACTGCTAAAAGAGCGTGTAAAAGAGTTACTGGTAGGGGAAATAAAAAAAGAGGTAGTCCTTCAACATCTGGTAGTAATAGTAATAACCCATTATCATTTTCACATGTTTCCGAAACATCGCATAATGATAATATAGATATAGATTATGAACAATTACAAGAAGATTTTGGAATAGAAGATAATGAAATAGGAATGGAAGATGAGATATCAGCTACACCTACTAGTGCTGGAGCTGGTAGTGTTGAAGTTGCTACAAGGGGTGGTGGTCGTGGCACTAGTAGTAGACCACCTGTGGCTCCGACTACTAATCGTAGAAAAAGAAGTAAGGTTTGGAATTTTTTTGAAATAATAGAAGGTACTGATAGTGTTAAATGCAAAATTTGTAAATGTGATTTTAAACATTTGACTGGAGGAAATTTAGGGGGGACTGGGACGCTTAGTAGACATATGAGAACTGAGCATCCCATAGAATGAGGGCACTGATGGTGATGGAAATCAAACAACTATTAACCCTACTATTGGAGGTCTAGTGAAATATGATAAAATGAAGGATCGTGAGGAGTTAGCAAAAATGATTGCTTTGGGTTGTCTACCTTTTTCTTTTGCTTCTTCATCATATCTTATTATGTATATTCAAAGGATTTACAATCCTTTATTTAAAGGTATCCCTAGAAGTACTTGTAGAGCTGATATCTTTAGATTTCATGGACAATATCAAACATACATATGTTATTTGTTTAGCCACCTTCCTTGTAGAGTTTCTCTAACTTCTGATATTGACCATGCTGTTAATGGAAATGATTATTTGACAATTACATGTCATTGGATAGATGATACTACTTGTATGCAAAAACGTATTATCGCTTTTAGATATGATGAAGATCAGAAGTCATACTGCTGCGTTTATAAGTAGTA
Organism: Nicotiana sylvestris; assembly: GCF_000393655.2. Lineage (NCBI taxonomy): Eukaryota > Viridiplantae > Streptophyta > Magnoliopsida > Solanales > Solanaceae > Nicotiana > Nicotiana sylvestris. Next base: position 15,993,993 of record NC_091066.1, on the reverse strand, counting down.
CTATTTGTGAAGTTGTTGAATTTTATAATCTAAAGCAAAAAGTATTGTGTATGTCTTTTGATAATGCTTCTAACAATAATGCCACAATTTTAATATTAAACTGCATTTGCAACCACCCCTTGATGAAATTTTTCATGGTAGGTGTGCATGTCATTGTCATGTTTATAATTTAATTGTTAAAAATGGTCTTGATTTATTTTCAACTGAGATTACTCATGTTAGAAGAGCAGTTGTTGTTATTCAAGGAAATAATAGACAATCTAGAATAAAGGAATTTAAGAATAAGTGTGTCCAGTATAACCTTAAACCCAGATTCATGCCAGACGAAATTGTTACTAGATGAAATTATACATATATATTTTTAAAATGTTGCTACAAATATAGATTCCCAATAACTAAAGTTGCTAATGTGCATTGTACTGATCCAACCCGTATGTTAACAACTAGTACTTGGGAGGTCATTAGTGATGTTGTTAAATTTTTACATAAATTTTATACAATTACTGTTGAGTTTTCTGGAGCATATTACCCTACTGTTACTATGGCTTTAGTACATACTTTTCTACTCTATGAATTTAAGAAGAAAGAAAAATATAAGGATGTTGTTGAAAAAATGCAAGCAAAATTCAAAAAATATTTCTTTCCAATTCCTCTGATTTACTTAATTGGTGGAGTTTTAAATCCTTCTATTAAGATGTCTGATTGTCACCAAATATTGGATGCTTTATATACTTATACGGAGATTGGACCAACTGAAATCCTAGATTTATATGTCTCTATGAACAAGCTAAATGATTATTTATAACAATTATATAATTATTATGCAAATGTAATTGATGATGCTGCTCGTGTTGTAGGCAATGTTAATCCCACTATGCACTGTACCACTTATGCTACTATGGATGATGAAGAAGGCCTTGATAATTTTAATATTTTTTCTACATTTTCTAACTCTCAAACCAGTAGCAGGAACATTGATGAACTTCAATTCTACTTGCAGAAACAAAAAGAGCCTCGCACAAAGGAATTTTCACCGTTGGGATGGTGACATGAGAATGGAAAGCAATTTCCTGTTCTTTTCGCTATGGCTCGGGACGTGCTGAATGTGCCAATTTCTACTGTTGCATCGGAGAGTGCATTTAGCCAAGCAAGACAACAACTTGGAGACACCCGTCACTCATTGGGAAGCAATGCTTTGGAAGTTTTAGTATGTTTCAGAGATTGGATTAGATCTGAACGAAGAAATCAAGGACGTGAAGATGTTGATAGCCCAGAAGACGAGGAACTTGGAGATATATTAACACATGGTAACTCATCCGAATTTAACACTCCAGAAGAAGGTCAATCAGTTCATATTGATTATGAAGAACTTATTGAGGCAATGCAAAACCTTTGAATTTACTTGTTGTTAAAAATGTAAATCTTTCAATTTGTAAGTTTGAATTATGAAATAAATACAGCACTTGCAACAAGTGCATTTTTTTTCATCTTCCTTGTATTCTTTATGTTAATACTTTGTACTAATATAACCTACAATAGTTATACAAAATTCCAAAAAAAAATTAAAAATACACTAAACCCGGCCCGGCCCGGCCCCCTCAACCCGTAACCCTTACGGTTCAATTTTTACCCGGATAAACCCGAACCCGTTAAACCCGTTAAGAACCAACCCGGAACCGGCCCGGCCCATCCGTTTAACACCTTTAGGTTTAATATGACCAAGTCCTATATTGACAAGGATGAGATTTTCTTCCCGGCTCATTCTGGGACCCAATTCAGGAACTCAGTCGAGAATTAGATCGAACAAGTCCAGGAGATCGCGGAAGATCTCGAGAAACTAGTTCAACAGTAAAGAAACAGAGATTTAGAGAAGAAATAGGAGAAAATATCTACAATACACACATAATCCAACTGTTTGTCTACATGTACTTATATGATCGATTTTATACAACCGAAAATGAAATTCAAATTGCAATAACTACTACTTTTCCCTCTAATGCTAATTAAAATGTCAACTGCAATTCTTCCAGAATAATAGTAACTGCAAGCAACTTTTCAGAATTGAAATTCCCTGTTGCATATTCCATCCATGAACTGGAAATAAGCGTGACAATAAAGAGATCCTTGTCCTCAAGGATTGAAATTAGGAAATTGAACACAGAGATCATGAAAAACTTCCCAAGTAGCCATATCGACTGGAATGCCATCCCATTTCACTAGAACTTGAGCTATAGCTTTATTTCCTTTCTTAATCATTCTCGTCTGCAAAATAGCTTCAGGTTTGGGACACAATGGACTAGTAATATCAAGTATGGGAGGTAAAGATATATGTGTAGGAAGCTGGTAACATTTCTTTAGCAAAGAAGCATGAAAAGTGGGGTGTATTTTAACTGAATCTCGAAGCAGAAGGGGGTATAAGCAACTTGTCCAACCTTGTTAATAATCTGAAAACTTCCAATCACCAGGGGAATCACTGCAGAAACACCTCAAATATGTCTCCAAACACTTGTTTACCACCTCAGTTTGCCCATCCTTCTGAGGATGATAGGCAGTAGACAGATGCAATTGCACTCCCTGGAAGTCCATGAAGTTTAAAGACATTATCCATGAAAGCTTGTGCCACTTGCTTAGCTAAAAAAGGATGCGCCAATGGTATAAAATGTGCATATTTTGATAGTCTGTCGACTACCACCAATATATCACCAAATCCTTACTTTGGTAGTCCTTCAACAAAGTCTAAGCTTATTTCAGCCCACACAGCTTTAGGAATGGGAAGAGGTTGCAAGAGGCCAGGGTACTTTGCCAAATCAGCCTTGCTCCTTTGGCAAATATCACAACCTTGAATGAAGGTTTATGCATCCTTCCTAATACCCTTCAAATAGAAAAGAGCTAAAACTCTTTTAGTAGTAACTTCTATCCCTGAGTGACCACTTTGAGATGTAGAATGCCACAGAGAAATAATATGTTTCCTCAGTTCTAAGTTTCTACCAACCAATAACTTTCCCTTTCTCCTTAACTGATTATTAACCCAAGTATATTGTGAAGAACTGCCAGAAGATTGTTGTAGATGAGTGATCAGATTTTTAAGTTCCATATCCTCCTGCCAACTCTCCTGAATCTCTTGCAATAATGAAGAATCAGCTGATGACATGAAAATAAAAAAGAACTGTGCACCTGTCATCCTTGACAAAGCATCTGCAACTTTGTTTTCTACTCCTTTCTTGTATTCTATGTGATAATATAATTGAGAATCAGTATGTATCTTTTGCTCCAACAAGTACTTGAGGGCTTTTTGATCAGTTTTGACCACAAAATGTCTACCAAGCAAATATTGTGACCACTTGGGTGGCTGCTATCACCAAAGCAAGTAACTCGCTATCGTACACTGACAAAGCCATCTGTTGTTGCTTAAGAAGGATATAGGATGACCTTCTTGCATAAGTACAACTCCCACTCCTTTTCCACTTGCATCAGTTTCCACCACAAATACCTTATTGAAATCAGGTAATGCTAAAACAGGATGTGAAGTAAGAGCACCTTTAAGTTTGATAAAGGCTTGATCAGCTTCTGTATTCCAATAGAATCCATCCTTTTTCAATAAGTCAGTCAAGGGCTTGCTTATAAGGCCATAATTCTTGATGAATCTCCTGTAATAGCCGCCAAGGCCCAAGAATCCTCTCAATTGCTTGATATTTTCAGGCTTTGGCCATTGTTTGACTGCTGTAATCTTCTGTGGATCAGTAGAGACTCCATTTGCTACAATAAAACGGCCTAAGTACTCAATCTTAGATACTCCAAATGAACATTTACACTTCATTACAAGCAATTTATGTTCCATCATTAAATTGAACACCATCTCCAAGTGTTGCAAATGATCTTGCCATCCCTTGCTATATATCAGAATATCGTCGAAGAAAACCAAGATAAACTTGCGCAAATAAGCCTGAAAATGAAACTCATCAGCCCTTGAAAAGTAGAAGGAGCATTAGTAAGGCCAAAAGGCATTACTAAGTACTCGTAATGGCCTGAGTGTGTCCTGAAAGCTGTCTTATGAACATCTTCAGGTGCTACTCTCAATTGATGATAGCCAGATCTAAGATCTATCTTTGAGAACACCTTAGCGCCCCCAATTCATCCAATAAATCTTCAATGATAGGGATAGAAAATTTATATTTAATAGTTTGCTTGTTCAATTCTTTATAATCAACACATAATCTCCAACTTCCATCTTTGTTACCTACTAATACCACAAGGGAAGCATATGAACTAGTACTATGTTGTATGATTCCCTGATCTATCATCTGATTCACAAATTTCTCAATTATATTCTTTTTCATCCCTGGATATCTGTAAGGTCGTTGATTCATGGGTGAACTGTTAGGAAGTAATGGGATTCTATTATCAAACTGACCTCTAAATGGGGGAAATTCCATAGGTTCTTCAAACAAACAATCATATTTATCCAACAATACGTGCAACATCTTGGTGTCATCTCCTTGTGCCATCATTTCCATTACATTGCATTGAGACAAATTTACCAGTTGTAGCATATATAATTGATTTCCCACAGAAGAAGATTTCACCAATTTCTTTGCCCCAACAGTTTTAACTCTACTGGTTGCTCCCCTCAACAGAAGTTTCTTCCCATTAAACATGAACTCCATAGTCAAAGTACCGAAGTTCATTTTAATATCTCCTATAGTTGACAACCATTGCACTCCTAGAACCATGTCGCAGGGTACCACGGGCATGACTAAAAAGTCAGAAATAAAAGATGTATCCTGTGGCATCTAACAGAATCCCACACAAGCTTCATTAACACGCACAATACGTCCATCACCTACACTCACATTATGAGCGTTAATACTCTTCACCGGATGTCCCAAATTACCGACGAAGGTAGTACCAAGAAGTTATGGGTACCACCAGTGTCAATAAGAATGTGAATTGGCCTCTTCTCATGATATCCTGTAACTCTTAGATTCAAATTGCAATAACTGATACTTTTCCCTCTAATCATATCTATATTGAAACCCCTAAACTATTCACGAACCATAACTCCGGCATCCGGCGGTGGATTTATGCAAATTTGGTGTCAAAAGAAGCATCTACTCAATGCGCACAAACCCCAATTGGTTTCATCTTCAAATTCATAACCATTTTTTCCAGATCTTAATTTTTCTTCTGTGGTTACTGTAGCAAGCAGAATTTCTACAAATTCATCATCTTCTTTTTCATGTAAATGGAGTTCTGAAGAATTCATGAATGCTGCGATCTCTCCCCAGCCTTTGGCTGTGGGAGAGACAAACCAAAACACCTCAGAAACAATTCCAAACACCAAGCAAAAACAGTCCTACGCTGATCAAGTCCAAAAAAAAAATACTGCAACAATTATATCCAAGATCGACTTGAATCCTGTCCATGTTATTCATAGAGAACCAACAGTGGAATTCACCATTGAAGAAGTTAATGCTTTCACCATTGAAGACGGACTACATCAAGCTGTCATACTCAAATTTTCATATGGAAAACCAAATTTGCAAGAATTGCGACAAACGATACCGAAACAGTTTGATATCAAGGGCTACTGTAACGTGGGACAACTAGAATTTCGACATATATTGGTAAGATTTGATTTGTTTGATGATTTTGTTCAGTGCTTATCAAGAACGACTGGTTTTATTAAGTCAAAAGGAGAGTAGTTCTTCTTTAGGACATTCCCATGGACAATGGGATTTAATCATCGTGAAGAAACGTCAAAAGCCGTGGTTTGGATTTCGTTTCCTGATCTACCAGCAAATTTTTTTGCAAAAAAATCGTTAATGTCCATAGCATCAGCAGTGGGAAAGCCTCTTGCAGTAGATAAGGCAACTCAAGATCGAACACGACCAAGTACGGCAAGGGTTAAAGTCTTAATCAATTTAATGGACAAACATCCTAAGAGAATTAGGATAAATATAGTGGACAAAAATTCTGGAAAAATAGTTGAACACTACCAGCAGATCGTGTTTGATAATTTACCAAAATATTGTACGTATTGTAAACATCAAGGACATGACGAAAAATCGTGTCGTTGGAGGATAGAGGAAAATAATGAAGAATCATTTCAAGTGAATGAATCTGAAGGCTTGGGAAATCTTGACAAACTAGAAGGTGATGCTAGGGATTTTTTGAATGCTAAACGAGGTGGACAAAATATGGTTGAAGGTGTTGAAAAAGCATCTCACCAATCTGGAGACAAAGGATTTGAATGTGATAAGGTTGTGGATGGGAATCGAGCAGTTGTTCAATCAGTGTTAAGGTAACTGATAAGGTTGGTTATGGTGATGCAGGGCAAAACTCTAGGGCAAAACTCTATTTCTGGTGCAATTGTTCCAGTTGCTGAAGCCATTGCAAGAGTTGTTCAAGATTTGATGGCTGCAAAAAGTACTGTGCTTGATCGAGGTTTATCTGGGGAGTCTAAACGTTCAGCTATTGAATCTGGGCAACTTATGATGGATGATAATGCATTAGATGCAGCTGTGCGAGCAATTTTTACCAAAAATAATGCAGCAGTAACAGAGTTAGGTCAACTGGACAAGGTTAAAAAAACTACCAAGCCATGTAGATTCACAATTGGAAGCTACTGTTGCACTAAATACAACTGGTAATCGACCTAATACTGGGGTTATCAATACTACTGATGCACAAGATACTGTAGGGCAAGATGAGGAGCAACAACTTGAAGATGGTGATGCCTCATGTAGTGCAGCTGCAACAGGTGTTGAAGCTTCTGCACTTTTGAAACCTACTGTTACATTGGATTTGGTGGCATCACAGTATACATCCCCAACAGGATCTAAGGTGTTGAATGTGGATAATTCAATTGCCAAAGGTGTTGGGCAGGTAAGGCAATCTGCTACAGCTCCAAATAAATCAAATATAAAGAGTACCAAATGGACAGTGGTGAATAAATCTACTAACAAGAAGCAAGCTACAGGTGTGCAAAATCAGATTGTTCCATCAAATGTTATTGGGGTCTCGAACGCTTTTGATGCTATGGTGAATAAGGGTGAGCATGTTATGAAGGAGGCTGAAAATAGGGAGCAACGGATGGATGATGACACACGATCAATAGTTGGAAAAACCAGCTTTACAGGTAGTGGGAAACAACAGATAAATTCAAAGGACATAGGTGCTCGACTTGAGATTGCAACTGTTGATAATAACTCTGGTGAGGCAAGTCAAGTACCCGGTGACTCTAAATCAACAATGAACATTTCAAATGCAGAGCTTACTAAAATGGTAGAGAATGCCCGGGCAACTATGATGAGGAACACAACTTCAAAAAATGGGCAACAACAAGCTCCAGGCAGTAACACACAGCAACAAACTTTCACAAACACAAGTGATCGGATAATTATTTCGAAGGACATTGTTCCTGTTGATGCGCAAAAGGCAGAAGCACACAGTTCCAATGCTCCTAAGTTGCATTTTTCCAATGCCCAGAATGAAATGATGATGAATCCTACTTTGCTGAAACAACCGTTGGCAACCTTAAACACCTCCGTACATGATATCCCTTCTCAATCTGTGGGGTCGTTTGGGGAATTTGAAGGTGAATCTGGGAAGCTTATGTTGTCAACGGGGAATAACAACGAGGTATACAAACAATCGTGAGGCTTAAGGCTATTAAATCCAAACTGTGGCAAGTTCAACGAGAGGAAGATGAAGAGGAGGACTGGGGCGATGGTTTTGCAGGTTACTCAGCTGAAGAAGGTGACGAGAAGGAGGATCAGGAGAGTGCAGGGGAGGAGCTTGACTCTCTAGATAAGTCAAAGTCTCATGGAAAAATTGCAGCAGTCCCCACGAGCAAATTAAACCTCCATGCTCCTGCATTTGTTCCCAGAATGTCTCCTAGTGATGCGATTCCAATTGCACCAGCTGAAATTTTGCCTCAAGATGTAGCAACATCTTCCAAGCAGCTTACTATAGGTGCTAACAGTAGTTCCCCAACTACAAGTCCAAGTCAAGCTGCAACTGCAGGTACAAGGCGGACTGTTAAAGCTGAAAATCCTACAGCTGATCAAGCAAAATCTGGGCAGCAGCAATTGGTGACCACTAAACCACTTATTCCAGAGGAGGAGAGAAAGCTTTTGGAAGCTATGGTAAGTTACATACATGTAATTCCTATTACATCTAGCACATGTCCTGTAGGTAGGAAAAAGAACAAACTACAACACATTGGACAACAACAAAGTAAGGCAATGGTGGCAACTGGAGAATCTGCCTTGGTGTCACTAGATAAGATTCAAAATGAACCACAACCTGTGAATTTAGTGAGAGAGATTTTTGAAGAAGGAGAAGAAGATGCAATGCTACAACAGTGTAGAGAAGAGGCAGCAAAAAAAGGGATCTATCACCAATGCATTGTGGCAAAGGTAAGAAGACTCATACAAGGAAAAATAGTTGGGACGACAAGGTTAGTGATTTTTTAAATGTTAGGCAACCTCCAATGAGAGTTGCCAAACAAAAGCAGGCTGCCCCAACTACATCAACGAGGTCCAACCGTTCAAAAAAGAAATGCTGATTTTTGAATACATTTTGAACACAGTTGAGGAAAACAACAAAGAATTACAAATTGAAGATTTTACAAGTTTGGAAAAGAAGGGACACGAATTTAATTCCTACTACATTCTATTTTATCATTTTATAAGTATACTCATTTGTAATATCATCACAGAGTATGTTAACTCTGTGATGATCATTGAATATTTAGTCCGTTCAAGTTCTTGTTTTTTACATGCTTGTTAGTAGGTGAGGCCTTTTCTTTGCCTCAATAGGATTAGTAAGGTAAGGTTTAGCCCGGTTTGTGTTGCCTTGGTCCTATGCCTTTGGAAAAATATCCATACGGCTATGAGATTATAGGCCCTTGTGAGACTGTGTCGGCAGCTACACCATGAATCCTCTACATGAGGCTGCCATCATTAGGCAATGTGAGGCGCAGAGGAGTGATTATATAGCCAAGACATATGGGTAACAATACCGGTGCTATTGTCCCCCTTATTTGTACTTTTCCTAAAAAAAAAAAATTAAAAGTTGAATTACCAAAATACCCTTCTTAAATACCTAATTTAAAACAAATAATGCCTCCAAAGAGAAGCCAGCGCTTCATAAACTGTTATGAAAAAGCTTGCGCCTCAAGCCAACAGTCACAACCAAACAAACCCGGGGCTGATCTACCTTATAGGGTTGGGGTGGCACGCCACTCGCCCGCTTCAGTAAATATTAGTAGTTCTGTCGATATTTATGAAATAAAGGAGATATATAAAAGAATGGGCACCCGCATTACACAAATGGTGTGTGGGTGCCATGGTTCAGTGCTGGCTATCAAGTCTCATGTTGGCTGCATTGTTCTGAGTTCGATACCCGTTCAGCATTTTGGCCATTCTTTTATTTTCCCCCTACTTATCAGTCCCTATCTCCTTATTCTCTGTTTAGGCCTCTTCTAACTTCCCCTACTATTTCTTTCCTCCTTTTATGTTATTTGCAACTAAATCTCTCTTATCTTCTTTTTAAAAATTCTTTACATTGGCCTTCATTTTGCTTTCTATAATTATATATTATTTCATGAGCAATCTATTTCAATGCAAAATTTTAAAATGATTCTAGGTAACATGTAGTTTCTTTCTTTTTAACAATACAATATTAGTTTATATATTAGAGTATAATTTGAGAAATATCATTTATTGGCTTTTGAAAAAAAAAATGTCTTGATTAATAGAGGTTTTGAGTTGATTTTCATAGATTGAAAAAAAATTGAAAATTTTGGTTTGGAAACAATTGTTAGATAACTCGATAATTAAATTGGAAAAATTATCCAACAACAATGATTAATTAATAAACACAAACAAAGAATATATAGTAATTAAGCTACTTTTAAAGAAAATTTTCCAATTGGAGGTGTATTTTCATGAAATATTAGTATTGTTTACAATTTTATTCTAGAATATAATTAAATAAAGCATAAAAAAAATAAATTACAACCGAACTCATTTGCTTATTTGTGGATAAATGATGTAATTGAATTAACCAAAAACTAACAGCATCAATCTGTTCTTCTTATTCAGTCTTTGTGGCTAGTGGTAAGTATGCTACATATGTATAGTGGCACCTGTAACCTTCAAATCCTGGATCCGCCTCTGGTACAAACAATAACAACACTTCATACTTCACAACAATTCCATCGCATTAGCAGATTGGATCGCTGTTTGGGTTGTGGCTTCACAGGAGTAAATCAGATTCACTAGAGGAATCAATCTACTATCGAGAAAAAAAAAGGTCAACCAGAGAGCTTTCTAGATGGTATGGTTATTTGCCGAACTTCGGAATTTTCATGCCGATGTTTCATATTGATGATAACCATGACCTTTCCCTCTACTTTTGCGCCTTTGTCTGAAATTATATGTAGAACACAACAAAAATAGTCAAAGATGGTCTGAATTGGGAGGTCACGTTTTGATCCAATCTCTTTCTTAGAAGTATTATAAATCTTGTACTCCCTAGATATATAAAAACTTAAACATTAAATTGAGAATTAAACAAATATGAACAATGTTATCTTCTAGAATTAGGTAATATTTACCCTACTCCAATATTCTGACTGATGTCCATAATTATTGGAATAATTTATCGTGTTTACCTCCTAATTAACTTGAATCGCGACAAGCTTAAATGATAGTATAGTATTATTATTTATCATAACCAAATAAGATTCTTCATACATATTAAATCATATCCTGTGATGATTTAACTCTTGTTGAAAGTCTTAAAAGCCACTCGTCAGTGGCGGAGGCAGAATTTCTGCTAAGGGGTTTAAAAAAGAAATAATTAAAAAATTAAAAGAGACCGCATGACCAGTGAAGAGATTCAAAATATAATATATTGAGACGCAAAATAGATTTTGCCTTATATATACAATGTAATTTTTCGGTAAAAGGGATTTGGGTGAACCCCCTTGCCCCCTAAAGTCTGCCCTGCCACTGATTCTAAGCCCACCAACAAAAATAAAGCTTAGCGAAAATTTAAGAAAGTGACTGAAACTTAGTTGTAAAAATTGCACGGGGCGCTCTATTTGGTCGCCCTCATTTAACCTATACTTATTTTTTTAAAACTTTTAACCTGTACCCACTTTTTAAATAATTTCAGCCCCCTTTATCCTCCTCTTTCTCCTTCTTCGTTTTCTTCTTCTTCTTTCTTCTGTTTATGTTGGTGCTATGGAACTAAAGAAGGAGTCATATGTGTCATTGTCATACGTCTTTGGTGTCTGATTACGTGTGTGACCCAGTCGATTCAACTGTCTTAGACCTTAGAACAATAAGCTGATCAGCTAAAGAAAAGAAATGTAGAATCTAAATCGTAAAAATAGTACAAAAGATAAAACAATATTTCCCCGGTGTAAATATCCTATGACACTTCCCTTAGGAACTTAAAGTGAGTAAAAATAGAACTTTAACATATTATCTTTAGGCTAGTACGTACTGAACAGGTTTTACTCCTCCTCCTTCTCCTTCTTCTTTATATAGTGCTGAAGTTTTTACAAATAAACTAAATAACTTCGCCAGTTACAAAACAAAAACTTCGCCAGTTACAAAAACAAAAACTTCAGCTCTAGTGTTGAAGTTCGCCAACAAAACAAAAACTTCAGCTCTAGAGCTGAAGTTCGCCAGTTACAAAAACAAAAACTTCAGCAATGCAAATAGAGAACAAAACTTCAGCTACTATGCTTAAGTTCAGCAATTACAAACAAAAACTTCAGCACACTTTCTACTTCAGGCCTGTCTACTAGAATGCTAAGTTTTGCATGATTGTCTTTGCTACTTTAGCCCCGTATGTTGAAGTTATGCGAAAAAGCGGGTACGCTTGCAATTATTTTTTGCAAAGCGAACACAAGTTAAAACGTGACACAAAAAGCGGGTATAGATGCAAATGCCCCAACTTAGTTGCATAGTTTTCTTATCCATATGAATTTGGTATTAGTGCTAGAGTAGATCTAACCTGTCATTTATTTTTCTTTATATACCAGATTTACCAAGACAGATACTTAATTTGTTTTACATAATGGGAAACTATAAAATAACCCACCTAAAATGATGTTTAAATATGTTGAAAGTGGTAGGAATTTCATTTAGATATCATTTAGCTTTCAAAAAGATATATCTTCTATTTCAAGTGTATTCTCGAGTTATTTCAAGGTTTAGGGGAAGCATAATCTTTGTTAGTATTATTTTTGAGGAGGTGAACTTCTCATGCAAGGGCGGAGCTAGCATGCTAGGGGTAAGTTTAAATGGTTTTGTGAGTGGTTTTTTTTCAATGGACAGAACTAATGTAGTTTGGGTCATACTGCTTGCATGCTTTCAAATTTTGATTTCAGATGAAATAATTCTTGCAGTTTCTTAAGGTCTTTATAATATGGTTTCTGACACATATGCATGTTTAGAGTTTAACAACAATTGCATGCCTTTGATATGACTATATAAATAGTGTTTTATTATATTCAGGGTTGCAGCCGACCAACCGTATTTCGGATAAAGCATACACAAGAAAAGAGATTCTTGAAATGGTAGCTAACGATTTTCTCTGTCTACATTTTCCAGTTCCTTCAAACTATTAGTAAAATTATATTCTTGTAGGAAACAATGAATAGTGCAATTTAATAGCCAGTTCCAACTGCATATATTTATATGAGAAGATTTCTCAAGGCTACTCAATTGGATAGGAAAGGTGAGATAGCTCTTGGCTTTTGATCTTGATTTTTACGGTATAGAGGGTATTTGTATTCTCTAACTTTGTATTTCTCTTAATAGCTGCCTGAAAAAAATGAAATTCTTAATTTCCCGCTATCCTTTATCACTATTGGTGCAATGTATACAGCTCATTCACAGAAATTTGTATTTTATACTTTCATGTATAATATTTTTTTAGTTATAATACTTATTAGTAATATTTTATAAGTGTACTACATGACTTGATATACACGTACAACGCACGTGATGAGAAACTAGTTATTATAAAAGCACGAATATTAGGAAGCTAAATATTAAGAGATAAAAATATCCTTGAATTATTGATCGACCTTTTTGTCCGTTATAATTAATATTTCTTTTATGTAGCAATTTAATGATGGGTATAAATATAATTTTGGATTGGGATTAAGTAACCTTTTTCCGTTGGGACTCAATCCATTAAAAAATATAAAATTCTCCTTCAAAGAAACAACTCCATAATTGGAAAAAATTATAATATTTAGTACTTGTCATATTGCGCATACGAGTACTACCTAATTTTGCCATTTATCACAATCACTTTGTATATGAGTTGACGTGTAGAATCATAAAAGTTTTAAAACTTTGCTCTTGTCCCAAATTACATATTTTTTTATTTGATATAACATATTATTAAATGGGAAAACATCACTTTTAGTCTGCGGTCGAAATTATTTATATCCGTGAAAGTGTATAAAATTTATTTCAATTTATGTGAACTCATTTAACTGAACACGGAGTTTAAGAAAAAAGAAAAGACTTTTGAACTTGTGGTGTAAAATGAGGCACATATATTTTGTGTGGCTATAAATGATTGCATAAAAGTAAATTATTTTCAAATAGAAAGGGGCCATTCATTTTGGCACGGGCGAAAAAAGAAATAGATTCACATAAATTGAAACAAAGTGAGTATATTTTTCTAGCTATTATTTTGAAAGTGGCTATACAATGTCAACTTCCCTTATTATTATTGACCTTTGTATATTATGTTTTCAAGAGGGATATCAATGTTGACAACAACAATTATAATCATAACAAAGCGTACAAAGTATTATAAGGGAACAAACACCAAAAACATCGTATATAAAAAAGCATTACATAAGATATGACTACATTTCTTGTTTTCTATATTATAAGTACATATATCATTCACAGGTTCAGACGATGATGTCGAATCATTTTAAATTTAAATATTATGTAAGTGTAATAATATTTGAAGATTATTACATTTTCTTTATGAACTGTTGCGTTCATATAGATAATATTTTAAGTAAACTTAGTTCTTGGTTCCTTAATATATATAAATAAGTGATTGAGAATCTACGTGAAAAGTATAAATGTCAAAAATTATAGCGATCAATAATCAACATGCAATTATTATTGTGCAACGCACATTTATGAAAATTATTAGTTATATTAAAAGTGGGAAGCTCATAACCTAAAAGTTAAATTACAAAAGTACCCTTCTAATTAACATAAATTTCTTACTTAAAAAGGATAGTTATTTCGAAGAACCAATTTTGAAGAGCCACGAAAAGTCATAATGGTTCGCAAAAACTTAAAACAAATGTTGGTTTGCAGCACATTTATTTCTTATTATTCATTCGAACAAAAGCAAAATTAAAGATGACTATTCTCTAGAAAAGCAAATAAAGAGAAGAATTATATGAGTGTGTTGGTGTTCTTCAACTGTTGCAGCCATTAATTTATTATATTCCTTTCGGTGGCATATATATGCAAATGAAATTGACATTAAAGCTTGAAACTTCACAACATTGAAGTGACTGTAATAGTTCTAAGAGTTTTCTTTCCTTTATAACTTTCTTTAATCTTTTGACTTTTTAGTAGTATTATTATGTATGGAGTTAATAATGCAAAGATAAATGAAGGAGAAAATTAAATGAAGTGTTGGCAGCCAAAAAAACATGCGATTTGGTCCTTTCAACGTCGAAAATGAACGACTTGTAAGTGTATCTCTAATAGTATCATATTTATTCGATTTGATCATTGCAGGAATATTCACATACAAATGGCAGATCCACAATTCAAATTTTTGCCCCGGTGGTGGAAGTAGACAACATTTCAACCAATGAATCAAAATGAAAGTGGTAACAAAAATATGATTCTAACCATCTATTTATTTATTTGTTGTATCTTTTGCTACTTTGGTGAAACTATTTGCTATAAATCATATGACAGATGTCTTATAATTTCGTGATTTTGAAATGCATATATTTAAACGGATTTTTTCTGCCATTCATGTTTTGGTCTCTCTCAAGTCCCAGTGTACATTTAATGCTTTGATCAAACCACTTACCTCCTTCGAATATAATATTTAATATAGTGCCGGTATAATTTGTTCATATAATTTCTCTATTTTTTGTTTGTTTTATTCTGTTACTTTAATGAAATTAACTCTATTGTATTGGTTGTTTATTTATAACATTTGTTGAAAAACTTTTGATCGCATTTTGGGCTAACAACATCTGTTTTAATCTCTTATGTGAGTTTATTCTTTCATCCAAATGTATGACATCTTATAGAGGGTAGGAAACAGAAGAAAGGCTTCTATACGTGCTCTTTGATTTAATAACTGTTAGTTTATATGAATCCACCAAACTATAGAGTACTTGATCCTCTATGAGTTTCTACTGAGAATACTTATGAAGCAGTAAGTAAAAGAGACACGAGATTTTTACGTGGAAAAATCCCACTCAAGGGGACAAAAACTACGACCTACACGTGTAGGCTTTCAACTTCACTAACTTGTAATCTCACTATTACAAGCCACTTTGCAACGACTCTATTACAAAGGCTTAAACTTAACTAGTGATACTATTACCACAAACCACTTTGTCACTCTCTAGTTACAAAGACTTTAACTTATGACTAACTCTAGTCACAACACAAACTTAGAAGGATTGTGATTTTGGGTTTCCTAAAACACAGCTTCTAAGAAAGCAAGATAGGAGTTACAATGAAGAACAAATAACAAGATTACAACTCAACTACGGATACACATAGACTCATTGTGAAACTGATCTTTTAGTGGAGTTGTCTTCTTGTTCTTGACACACTTGTGACTTCAATGCTGGATCAACACTTTTATGCTTGAGAGAATATCACTATATACTCAAGTGAGTATCTTATGCCTTGCACCGGGTTGTTATACTACAAAAGACATCACAATGGTGATGTCAATTCTTGGTACACGCTTCTTTCCAATGGGAATGAAGTGACTGCTGCACTGCCTGTTGCACTGTCGCGTGTACAGTTGCAGACAGTCACTTTCTGTATTTGCGTTCCAGCTGTATAGTTGACTTGTACTTCTGTCAGAGAACGCCAAGGGATCAGGTCCCTGTCGTGTTCCTCTTTGTAGCAGTTCATTTGCTGGAGTTCAGACTGAATTTCGTTCATTTGAAATGTGTGCCAAGCGAGTCAGGTTCTCTAGCTGGTACTTAACAATAAGTTTGTTAGATCGTCAAAACATAAAAATCCATCAATTTTCCCTTTTTGATGATGACAAACTTAGGCATTGATAGTATTTGTTTAAAGCTGAAATAACCAGATGAAGTACCAGGAACTGCACAAGTTCCCCCTGACCTTTTGCTTTTGATGCCCCCTTAATCAGATCCCCTGGTTTTGCATCAATTTTTTACAAGTTCTCCCAGAACTTTTGCTTTTGATCCCTCAATTTTTCACAAGTTTCCCCTAACCTTTTGCTTTTGATCCCCCGTTTCGCAATACATACACCTGCATACACTACTCACTACTATCACAGTGCATACACTACTCACTACTATCACTTTGCATACACTACTCACTACTATTTATCTTTCCCTTTTTGGCATCATTAAAAATACACAAGCAGGCAAACAACATAAAGAAGTCTAGCACAGCCAACTCATGCCATATATGTGCACACAACATGACAGAAAAGAGAAGTCAAAGGAAAACAGCATTGTACAGGCAAAAAGAGGAGTTGTTTCATTGATATTAACAATGGACTGAGCAAGACAGGAGCAGTAATGGTGAAATCCAGCATGCCATCCGCAAAAAGACAAACAAAAATAGAAACAGCAGTCACAAAACATCATATTAGAAGATACTGGTCACTAGGGGGTATCTAAGATGCACTAGAAGAGGAAGACTAGGAGAGAAAAGCAGCAAGGGTTTTGAGAACTAGGTCCAGTCGGACATTTGCAGACAACTGCTCGTCAAGCAGTTTTGCGCGAAGCTTATTGTTTTCCTTTGTCAGGCGGGCGACTTCTTCATTAACGGAACCGGGTCCTTTAACCACTTGACTGAGCTGAGTTTCTAGTATGGCATTCTGAGCCCTCAACCTTCTGATCTCTTCAGAAGCAACATTTTGAGCATTGATTAGCTGAGTAATGGTCGAGATGTTTCCACCAACCCTTTATACACACTTACATTCTTCCATAGTGGTTTTAGAGAAGGTTTGCTTGCGTGTTCCCACTCTGGGATTACCCAAAGGGACCTTGTAAAATTTAAACACTTGAGTGAGGAGAAAGTCATATGGTAGCCCATGATTCCCACATTTAAAGTTTGCCACCTTTTGCATATGATCTATCATGATTGCTGGCAGATTGATTGGGACGAACTCATCAAGAGCCTCCATTAAGACCAGATCAGACTTTGTAGCAATAGACCGCCTCTCAGAATGAGGTAAAAGTACCTTATTAACTAGCTCAAAGAGAAGCTGATACTCAGGGAGTAGTACCTTCTTATGCACATGTCCCCCTTGCTGAATAGCTTGCTCTTTCATGACAGCTCTCTTAAAGTTGGCACCATAGATACCTTTGACTGAGGACATTCCTTCACATGTAATTTGAAGAACCTTCCCCAATGCTGAAGCATCAAGTACAATGTCTACTCCATTTACTAGCACACAGATGTGATCCCCCTCAACAGTGAAGAGAGATGCGTAGAAATTTTGTACCGCATCTTCGTACACCATAGGCATATTCTCCTGAAACAAGTGCTCTCATTGCTGAATTCCACTATCTCCAGAATTTGCCTCATACCAGCCATCTCTGAAATTGCCGGATCAAATGTACGACCCCACAAGACTTTCTGAGTTCTCAATCTCTCATGCCAAAGACCGTTGTCACTAGGTATGGTCTTCAGAGAACTGGGTTCCCTTACAGTTTCCTATTTTCGTTTTCTAGATCCTTCAACAGACTTCCCTTTCCAACTTGCAAGCCCCACAGTATCTCTTTCAGACATAGCTTGCTCAACTATACTCTTCTTAGATTTACTACTACCCTTCACAGATGTTCCACTTTGTTTTTCAATATCTTCATACGAAGCTCCATCCACAGACTTCTGGATTTTTATAGATCATTCTACTAAGGAACTCACTTCCTTTAGAGCATCTTTATCAACCTCATCCACTAGAATACTTCTGTCAGTCACAAATTTCCCTTGTTTCATTAACCTCTTTTTCCTTGTCTTTACACTCCTCTTACTTTTCTGTAAGGTAGACTCGTAGCCCTCTTTCTGCTGTTTCTGCTGCAACCTGATAGTGGGTAACTTGGAAGAGGATTCTAAGGTCTTAGGATAATCAAGAGGTTCTAGAGTGGGTTTATCTAGAAGAGAATCAGGTTCTCCAGCAGGTTTTCCTGGGACAGTTTCATGGGTTAAAGACTCGAAGAGTACTATGGTTCTTTCATCGCCTAGGAATGGAGTTTCTTCCCCCTGATACTCAGACAAGAGATATGCTCCTTCATTCATCAGACTCTCAGCAGCGATAGCCATGATGTTATGTGTTGCTTCCTTTTCTGGTGACTCTATGAGAGCCGCTGAGTCCAAAATGGAGGAGTTCAGATACTGATCAGGATCATCCTCAGAGACCTCTGACTCCTGAGAGGTAACACCTCCTGAGTGTTCTTTGATGAGATCGGAGGAATGAGGAGACATGGGGTTTTCAATACATGGAAGTGAGACAGGGTTTGATAGAAAAGGAAAAACTATAGAAAGTGAGGAGGAAACATGTACGGGTACAACAACATTGGAAAGAGTGGAAGAGTGAATTTTTTGAAATGACTTTAAGGATGATAGGTAAGTGAGAGTGGTAGGAGTATTTGGTAGGTAAGTAGAGTGAGAGAGAAGTGAAGAGAAAATCACAGAGATACAAAAGAGATGAAGGTTCATGACTTGCTGTGAGAGAGAAAGAGTGTTTTATGGGAAGAAGGGCTAATGATGAGAATAGAGAGAAACGGGTTTTGAATAGTCCTGAAAACGGCGGTAGGTTTGTGGGAAAATGTTATCGTGCAGAGGGGATGAATGAATTTGAAAGACAAGACATGACATGCAGACTTTGAAAAGTCGGATGATGTGGCAGTTGAATTTATTTTGTTAACCTTTTTGAGAAAGCATGCAAAACAACACATTACTACTAACCTGTGGTACAGGAACCTGATGCCCGAACAGTTTTTTGAAAAAGATTTTAGCAGCTCTTCTTTCGCAGTTCACACTTGTACCTTTAGCTTCTATGATCGTCATGCGTGTTTACCTGCAATGGTATCGATGTGAGTTAGGCTTGGCCAGAAAACACTTTAGCTAATTTTACCTGAAGGTGATTTTTTTAGCCAACTGATGGAGAATCAGGTTCTCCATTAGGCTTTAATAACCCCAGCTTCACCATGTTTCTTTCAAAATGTTCCCTACTCAATGTTATACCCCATTTTAACACGGATCAAATTAGAGTATAACGTATTGGTGATTCCTGAATTAATTATTAACTAAAGAGTCGCTACCTAACTATATTAAAAGGTGAGTTAGGGCACTCTAAATTATCTATTATTAACTCTGTATGGTCTACTAAACATTAGAGATTCTATGGTAAGGGCTCAATTAATCTTAAAGAGAAGGTGTAAGGCATTCCTTAAGATCCATATTAAAATGGTTGACCAACCGAACTTAAATTAATTAACCAAGGTTTTGTAAAATCATTAAAGGGTAAGGAAAATATCTCATTAAAACTTTATAAGTAAAATATAGATCACTTGTAAAACTCCACGTTTGAATTTGAAGATTCAACTCTCATAGAACATCTAGTACAAAATGAGCAGAGGTTCAAAGGAACGTTATTTTCGAAAAGATCAAATCTATAAGATACTTAAGAAAGCAAATGCATTTTTGTTCTTTTAAAAGGATCAAGATCTCGAAATCATGATATTAATTTGACTTAGTGTTGTAGGAAAATATTAGTGGAAAAACTTTTTAACTGGGCTAAAACTGATATTCTTTCTTTTTAAGTCATAATCATACAAAATAGATGCTCATTTTATGTGATAAAGAAAAGTATCTTGATTGTAGGATAGAGGGAAGGACCTAAGTGATTAATAGAACACTACTATTAATCCTATTCTGAATGTGAATTGCAACATTGAATCCAAAACGAAACTTGAGATAAACCCAAACACATAGATCAACAATCATAGAAGAGTTAAAATAGGACAAATAATAAAGAAAATAGAGGGAAAATGCCATAGGAATCTCCAAGCAATTTTCGCTTGTTTTTCTTGTTGTGATGACTCTATGCGAGGAGGAAGAGTCTTGCTTTAAAATTTCATGTTGCTCCAAAGTGTACATGCCACGAAAAGGAAAAGAATGAAATAAGAAGGATTAGAAACTAAGGAAACTAATTCTTATTAATATATGAAAGCCAAAATAAGAGAAACATAATATGCATATTT